>NW_017307717.1:258205-288170 GCF_000935625.1 Nanorana parkeri
TATATATATACTCTATATACTATACAAAATTACCTTTACACTTCCTTCTTATTTAGAAAAAAAAAACATATTGCAATGCAATCTGGATTTCCCCTTTAAATGTACAAATTGTTGTCTTCCTCTTTTTGGTGATAAAAGAAGTCTGGGGACTTACATTGTCACATAACAATATTGGAAGTTGGCCATTTTATGAGCCCTGTATAGGCTAAATACAAATTCCCTTTAAGCTTCACTTTCTAAAAAGTCAGAATTTGCATATGCATACAGGAAGTATCACTCAGTCTTAGATCCTCAAATCATCTCTGAATTGGTGCTGGCACTGTCCTTCTTTCTGGAGGGGGACTACTTTTGTTCCCCATGGTCCCTGTGTGTTGTAAAGTAGTCACCGCTCCAAGATTGCTCCTTTGATGGACTACAATCTTACGTTTGGGTTACAGATTTGTATTGAGATTGTAGTCCATCACAGGAGCGAGCTTGGAGCAGTGACTACTTTACAACACACAGGGGCCATGGGGAACAAAAGTAGTCACCCTCCAGAAGGAAGGACAGTGTCAGCATGAATTCAGAGATGATGTAAGGATCTATAGCTGACTGATACACAAATAAGATACCTTTTTATTAATAGTTAAGGTACTTGAATGCATTTTTAAGATTTCACTCCTGAGTTTAGTGTCACTTTAAAATTACATTACATATTATCATTAAAATATAATGAAGGGAATTTATCAAAACTGGGACACAATCTGGAGCAGCTGTGAATGGCAACCAATCAGTTTCTTTCATTTTCAAACCTTATCTGAACAAAGAAGCTGATTGGTTGCCATGCACAGCTGCTCCAGATTTTGTCTGCTCCAGTTTTGATAAATCCCCCCCAGTGTGTGTAAATGTCAGCTGTATATGAAAACTGTGTCTGCCTTTTCTTTCAGCCGGCTCCTGAGACGGTGTACGCCAACAGAGCTGCCTTAGCTCACCCTCCGGATGTCGTGTATTCTGATTTAAGACTAAACCGACCTTAACAACTTTCACTGGAAGTGAAGCACAATGTATTTGTGTCTTCCTGTTAGTGTCACTCAACTCTCCATTGTCAGGATTTGGGATGATGTCACCTTTGTGTCACTATCATGGATTTAAAGAGGTCAGCTGAGTGCTTGCAGGAAGTGTAACCAGAAGCTTAATCTTGGCTCAATTTCAGTGCTGAATTGACGCTTATTTGCCAAGTCAATATATGTAGATCACAATGGTGTTGACAGAGCTGGGTTGTCAATGGCCATGGTTTTTCTTGAGCAAAATTCTAACAATGAATGTGGTTTTCCTTCGAGAGACTCCATTCATTCCAAAATGGAGTGTCAGAATCAAACAAAGCTTCGAACAACATCAGTCAAGTCTCTGATGGGTACATCAAACATTCTGACAAATATCTACCAGTTTTAGATCACCTCAATGTACCACATCTAAGGACTATTAATATAAATTATTGGTTTAGTAATTCTTTAGGATAAGAGGTATCATGTAGACATGTGCGATTCGTTTTGTTCCAAATCAAAATTCAGATGCATTTTACGAAATTCGGACACATCTGAATTTCTGAATCACAATGCATCCGAATCCGAATTTCCGTTTCATGTGACTTTTCTGGCCAATCAGCTGTGTTTTTCTGTTTAATGCATCCGAATGGGTCTGAACACGAATTTTCGTTACGGCAACATGGGAGCCATATACAGTATATACATATAATACTAAAGCTGAGGCTCCTAGACCCGAATGGCAATTTGGAAATTCGGATCCCGAATGCCATTCGGGTCTAGGAGATTATGCTTTAGTCTTAATATCTGTATATAGTTTTCTGTTTTACTCGCAACGAATATTCGAAAACTCATCCGAAACTAACAAAATTTGGATTTCAGCCAAATTCAGAACCTGAATGCCATTTATGTCTGGGAGCCATATACATATATTACTAAAGCTGAGGCTGCCATACCCCATTGGCATTCAAGAGCTCCCGAATGCAATTGGGAAATTCGGATCCCGAATGCCATTCGGGTCTAGGAGATTCAGCTTTAGTATTAATATCTATGTATGTTTTTTTATTTTACTCGCAATGAATATTTGTAAATTCCTCCAAAACTAACGAAATTCGGATTTCATCCGAAACCCGAACCGAATTGAATTTTGGATCCGAATCCAAATCCATAATGAAATATACCAACCATTCAAATTTACCCGCAGCTTACATGTCTAGTGTCATGCTAGACATGGAAATCTCTAAAATGCAGATCTTTCCTTCAGTTTTAATAATGAGAAAATCAAATGTTTTTAGGGTACAAATAACTGCAAGCTGTGAAAACACTTACTACTGCATACATTGTAAGTACGAAAGGGCCTTAATAGAATATACATACAGTTTAAATGCTAATAATACAATTTAGTTGGTACATTATAGCTGCTTAACTTCAGCCACTTTATTAGGTTTTGGATAGAGTGTGGAAATATTAAAATGTTTTTTTTTTTGAGCATGTCATTTTTATTGAATTTTTAATGGATAGACAGCAAGAAGGATCAAAGTATTATAAGATGATACAATACCATAGTATTGGAGGTACATGGTAATCACTCAGCCTTGTAAATAGAGTTGGAGTACTAAATTATATAGGATACATTATAAAAGATTTACATCTCTATCAGCAGCATGTACCCATATTAATAAGCTTAAAAGCAAAATCATAATAACAGAACAAAATAAAATGTTTCTTGTTAATTATGTCACTAAACTCAGGAGTTCAATCCTAAAAATACATTCAAGTACCCCGACTATTAACAAAAATGTATCTTATTTGTGTATCACTCGGCTGTAGATCCTCAAATCATCTCTGAATTGGTGCTGACACTGTCCTTCTTTCTGGAGGGTGGCTACTTTTGTTCCCCATGGTCGGTCCCCGCTCCAAGCTCGTTGATTTGATCCAATTCACTATCAGAAAATCCAACAAACGTTCCAAAATGAATTTATTCCAACAAAAATTCTACTGGGGGTGCATGGACAGCTTTAAACTCTTGGCAGTAAGCAACCAATCATTGTAATTTTATTTTAGTGTATTAGAAAATTTGTTGTGCCAGTGTACTAAAATGATAACGCACTGTCATTCTGTACTATTTTTTCTTATCAAGAGAATTTCTACCTATCAGGGCAGAGTGGAAGGGAAGATTTTACTGTGCTCTATAAATATCACCTTTTGGAGTTCGGCCAGATTAAAGTCCAGCAGTGACATTTTCTGTGTCTCTGGCCTAGAGACATAGACCTTGTCAGGGCCCCTGGGGATTTCCAAAATGCTTTGATGAGTCTGACTCCTAGTACAGGCGCAGGATGTAGAAGGGCGATATGAGCTCCTAAAACAGGGTTATGATGAAATGATGGTTCTGAAGAAAGAAAAACAGGAAGGCAAGATATAACTGCAAAGAAACCTCCCCTTTTCCAGCCTGGCTAAACATTGTTTAAGGGAACTATACATAAACATAAAGGAAACCTGTGCTCAGGGCCACAATTACAATTAGGCATAGTAGGCTTGTGCCCAGGGCCATCCTCACCATATATGCCACCTGAGGCAGTAGGGGAGGTGAAGAGGCTCAACTTTGCTGCTGATAGTGCTGGGGGGTGCTTTGCGGCAGGAACTACACGCCAGGTGCACTTAACTGCCGGCGGCCATGTTGGTGATGGACACTGGCAGAGAGAGGAAGGGACGTTCATCCAGCAGGATAAGGTATGCCATCAGGTCCCCTCCTCTCTCGTGCAGCTGTCGGGCTGAGTGCCCGACTTTTCAGAAGGGGTGACACCATAATGACAGTCATTTTGGTGTCACCCCCTCTGATGCTGTCATCTGGTGCGGGCCATTTGTGACACCACTTTCTTCTGGAGGGTGGTTACTTTTGTTCCTCATGGTCCCTGTGTGTGTTGTAAAGTAGCTACCGCTCCAAGCTCACTCCTGTGATGGACTACAATCTCACTTTTAGTTTACTAGTTTGTATTGAGATTGTAGTCCATCACAGGAGTGAGCTTGGAGCGGTAGCTACTTTACAACACACACAGGGACCATGAGGAACAAAAGTAACCACCCTCCAGAAGAAAGTGATACACAAATAAGATACATTTCTGTTATTAGTTAGGGCACTTGAATGTATTTTTAAGATTTAACTCCGGAGTTTAGTTTCACATTAAATAGAACTTTTTCAGAGATATGTGTAGATGACAGCAAAAAGAGGGACAATTGGGAGAGAAGGATTTGGTTGCAAATGAGGGAAAGTTGGGATACATCGGGAAGTATGTTTGCCAGCCTTTGGGTGAGACTTCATTTGCATATCGCTGCCCTGCAATACAGAACACAGACAACCAACAAGAAGCAAACAGAAAAGGGCTACTACATATACGCATTTGGGGGCTACAAGAAAATGACCATTGGTCAAGAGTTCCCATTTCTTTTTGACAGCCAGTGACTCAAAAAGCCAGACAAAAAGACTCCATCGTAAAGGAGAACTATGGGGTTAGGGCTTTTCCCCATACTTCTCCTTAGGGTAACGGGAGGACACAAACTAGCGTCCTCCCATCATCCTAAGCACAGTATACTGCGAGCTACAGCTCGCGGTATACTGAGGCACCGCAGCGGAAGCGGATCCCAGCAATTATGTCTGGATCCGCCCAGCTGCGTGAGTGACAGCTGGCTCTGCCTATCTAGAGGCAGGGCCAGCTGTACCCGCCCCCTCCCCGTCCGTTACGCCAGTCAGCGCTGGAGGATCGGAGCGGGGAATCCAGCCCCTCCCCTGTCACGACTCTCTGCCGTGACAGGATCCAGAGGTGAGCGAACGCCGGTATGTGTTCGCTCACTTGCCGATCTACTGAGCCGACCTGTGACAGTCTCATTGTCACTGGTCGGCTAGACCTGAGTGAAAAGCACTCACCTCATAGTTCTCTTTTAAGCAACCAAACCCAAGTATAGAATACCAGACTGTACGATCACAAAAAACAGATGGACGCCTAAAAGGCGAAAACTCCCCACCACGGCCACAGACAGCAATAAAAACCCCCACAAAACCCCAAATTCAAGTTTTTG
Organism: Nanorana parkeri; assembly: GCF_000935625.1. Lineage (NCBI taxonomy): Eukaryota > Metazoa > Chordata > Amphibia > Anura > Dicroglossidae > Nanorana > Nanorana parkeri. Next base: position 263,302 of record NW_017307717.1, read on the forward strand.
TTTTGTCTTTATTTTACTCTTCAGCAGTATTTTTGTTGTTTCTGTAAAATGATGTAGTTTTTGTTTTATTTTATATTTTTTTCTTTTTTACTAATTGTAATTACATTTTTTATTGTATTTTATTTTAGCTAATTACGTTATTGTAGATGCTTTGCATCATGACTTATTTTTGTAATTGTTTTGTAGGCTGTTTAGGGCACATTCAAGTGGGCGCTCTGGGGCAGACACTGGTGAAAATCAGCGGACGTGCACATATGAACAGGCATGTCTATTCATATGCAACCACTCCTCTGAGCAGTTACAGGTGATTAGGGATTCTGACCAGTCCTGGACGCAGACATATTGTGTTCAGGGACAGTGTTTCTGGTCGTGTTCAAACTGACCGCTGCCAATCAGCCAGTTTGTATGCACCCATAGCACAGGGTGCTGCTATACTCAGCAGTGTTTAGTCACCTCTGAACGCAGCAGTTTATCCGCCCCATATCACCCGTTTGATTGAGCCAAGCACAAAGATTAAGGTGGAGCTGCTAAGTACGGTAACATCTACCAACCAATCACACTTCACCTTATAGGTCAGAGATGTGAAAGATGATTTCTGATTGGTTGCTCTGGGTTACAGTGCTTTGCCCTTTGCTTTTAGCTTTATTGTGTCAGTATAAATGTAAATATGGACACACCATGCTCTAAAAAGGGCATTTTAATTGAAGGCGCAAGTTTTTAATTCAGGGAATTTTTAGAGCTTATTGTTTACTTTCAGGAATAACTCTGATGAAGAAATGTAAATATATTGGTTGTATATAGTCATTTAGTTAAAATAAAAGTATTTGTGTATATTTGATACAAACCTGATTTTTTTAGAACAACTCCGGGCAAACAAAAAACATACCCTTGCATTGGGGCTACACTTGCGTTGTAAAGGTTAAGTGCTCATTTTGTATAGAGGCTCAAATAAAACTGTATTATTCACATGATCCTCTGTCCCACCGGCTACCTCCGGGCTGCTGGACCAGTCCCCGCAGCCTCTTCTCCCATGGGCTCCAGTGATCTAAGGGCCACTGAAATCATTACATCATATTCAGATCAGATGACCTGCAGTAAAATCAAGGGACATTCTATAGCCAGAGTGAAGGGGAAGAGAGGTGAGTGCTGAGATTGTTAATGTAAAATGGGGGATTGAATGTGTGTGTCATACGAGAATTACAGGGGCTGCCAATGCCGACCTCTTTATGAAAAAAGCTACTTACCTGGCTGTTATATTGACTCTCTGTCTTCAATATGTTCCAAATCATTTTATTAAATTAAAATTTATAGAATAATATATTAAACAGGATTTACATAATGTCAAATGTTTATGCATCGCTTTACAAAATACAGGGAGACAATACACTTCCAATACAATTCAATACAGGAGGGTTAGGAGGGCTCTGCTGGTGAAAGTTTAGAATCTAAAGAATTTTGAAATTATGCAGATCAAGAAAGTCTGAAAAAAAGTGAGACGATCTTTTCTGCATACTTGTTCAGACTCAGTGACTCAGAGTAATGAAGCAGGCAGATCAGCATGACAGCCAGTAAATGAGTAGTTGCAATGACAGCCACCATGGTGAAAACTTTCCATTAGGTAACATTGCCTGTAAGACTAAGATAGCAGTGGCCTCTAGTGTACAGGTGAGGAATTACAGCAACCTTTACATTGAGAATTTGATATTGTTTAAAATCGTTGTTTAGAGTAATGCTGAGAAGTATTCCATGTAAATAAAACTGAATCCTTTTTTGTCTCTTTTTCTCCTTGTAATTTATCATTGCACACAGAAAATTATCATATGTGAGGGGGATTTCCAGAGAAAAGATAATGCATTGGTTAGGTGCTCTGTACTTCCTTTTAGACCATGCTTCTAGAAAAATTATCATTGCAGATCCCTATCTGCAACACTGTACACTTTTGTATGAAGTTCTCCAAAAAAAAAAAAGACAACTATAACTTTTTATACACTTGATTTGTTATTAACACAATGAGTCACAAGGCTGATTTTGTGATGTAGAGGCAAAGACACAGCGCGGACAACAGCTGCATCAGTTTTGGACTTTCTGATGTCTGGGGTGCGCAGCGACTGTTCCTCCAGATTAGATAAAAGCTCATTACACGTTTCCTAATATAACTGTACAATCTACCCACGCCTATGTAGTATAAGGGTCTGTCTGATTGGATATAATTTGGATGGCTCAGGTAGGTCCTTGGATTACATACATACACTATATTGTCAAAACTATTGGGACACCCCTTAAGGTGCCCATACACTGCTTAAGGGGTGTCTTGCAATGGTCGTAAGGTGTATGGGCACCTTTAGGCTGGGCACACACCTTACAACCATCGCAAGACTTTTGTCTTGCGATGGTTGTAAGGTACTTAAAAAAACATACGATCTGCCTATCTTGGACAGGCAGATCGTACTTGTGATGATCGCAAGCCGTGCCCCCCTGAGGGGCGGGCTTCCGATGACTGCAATGCCAAACGGGCAGTGTGCGCTTGCGCACACCGGCCCGTCCGGCTTTTATCTAACGAACATGCTACACACCCGCTGAACATCGTACGATGCTCGGCAGGTTTTCAAACATGTTCGTAAGTTAAAAGTCATGGGACCTTACAGTAGTAGAGCAAAATTGTAGAAATGTCACCAGCACACCAGTCCTTTTAAGATAGCAAAAGCTTCATTTATTGAAGTTTTTGTCATATGACAAAAAACTTCAATAAATGAAGCTTTTGCTATCTTAAAAGGACTGGTGTGCTGGTGACATTTCTACAATTTTGCTGACATTCGCGCCGCCATCCGCGGTCACTGCGAGCACCCCCCACTACAAGGGACATATCGGTAAGGAGTGCGACAAGGAGAGTACTCACTTACAGTAGTAGAGGTCGCATGGCTTCCACACACCTTACGATAATCGTACGATTGCGGGATTTATCGTACGATTATCGTAAGGTGGGTGGGCACCCTTAGAATCATTGGATTCAGGTGTTCCAATCACCCCCATGGCCACAGGTGTATAAAATCAAGCACCTAGGCATGCAGACGCTTCTACAAACATTTGTGAAAGAACGGGTCGCTCTCAGGAGCTCAGTGAATTCAAGCGTGGTACTGTGATAGGTTGCCACCTGTGCAATAAGTCCATCCGTCACATTTCCTTGCAAATATATATTGCACGGCCAACTATTAGTGGTATTATAACAAAGTTGAAGCAACTGGGAACAACATCAACTCAGCCATAAAGTGATAGGCCATGTAAAATGACAGAGTGGGGTCAGCGCATTCTGAAGCGCACAGTGCGCAGAAGTCGCCAACTGTCTGCAGAGTCAATAGCTACAGACCTCCAAACTTTATGTGGCCTTCAAATTGGCACAACAACAGTGCGTAGAGAGCTTCATGGAATGGGTTTTCATGGCCGACCAGCTGCATCCAAGCCTCACATCACGCTTCTCTGTCTGGCAATCAGATGGACGTGTCTGGGTTTGGCGGTTGCCAGGAGAATGGTACTTGCCTGACTGCATTGTGACAAGTTTGGTGGAGGTGGGATTATGGTGTGGGGTTGTTTTTCAGGGGTTGGGTTTGGCTCCTTAGTTCCAGTGAAGGGAACTCTTAAGGCATCAGCATAGCAAGACATTTTGGACAATTTCATGCTCCCAACTTTGTGGGAACAGTTTGGGGATGGCCCCTTCCTGTTCCAACATGACTGCGCACCAGGGCACAAAGCAAGGTCCATAAAGACATGGATTAGCGGGTTTGGGGTGGAGGAACTTGACTGGCTTGCACAGAGTCCTGACCTAAACCCGATAGAACTCCTTTGGGATGAATTAGAGCGGAAACTGCGAGCCAGGCCTTCTCGTCCAACATCAGTACCTGACCTCACAAATGCACTTCTGGAAGAATGGTCAAACATTCCCATAGACACACTTCTAAACATTGTGGACGCCTGCCCAGAAAAAAATTAAGCTGTTATAGCGGCAAAGGGCGGAGCCAACTCGATATTGAACCCTACGGACTAAGACTGGGATGCCATTAAAGTTAATGTGCGTGTAAAGGCAGGCGTCCCAATACTTTGCCAATATAGTTTATGTTGGTAGATCTAAAGGAGGTTGTACAAAGATTGTAAAGTCAGATTGTAATGTGCAAAGTTACCCTATATATACAGTGTATATATATAATTTCAGAAACCCCCACTATGTTTGTTACATGTTCCCGTACCGAAAGATAATAAAAAAAAAATATTTCTTACATTTTTAGATGTTTCTTAGGAGCAAGATTATACATAGAACTCTGTGGGCAACTTGTATTGCTTTGAAAGATGTCAATGTGGAGTTAAGGGACAGACTGGAGGGACAAGACTGAGAAACAGTGTATTCACATACAATGTACCACAAAAATCATGAGATCTTTAAAGTAGTAATAAACCATTTATTCAATAAAAGTCAATAATAAAAAACATCAAACTACACACAAAAGTAGGCTGAAATGACGCTTCCTTACAGTCTGCATGTAAGGCCATAGCCGAGAGCTTGTGTGCTACTACACATGCACGGGTCCCAGTCTTCCGGGTTGCTGAAAAGCATGCGTTAGCACGCATGCGCGCACAACTGAATGTGGCGCACAGGAAGTGACACAGTGGCACACAGGAAATGACTCGCGGCCCTCTAATAGATGTTCCTATTTAAACCAGCTGGCCCGATCGGTCATTGCTAAACGATCTTTCAGCTTGTGCTTGTATTCCTGCTGATCTGTTGCCTGTTACCTCGACCCGTATTGCTGCTGACTTCGACTGATTGCTGCCTGCTCCTGACCTCTGCTTGTTATCTGGACTCTGACTCTGCCTGCTCCTTCTGTACCGTGCTGACCGTCTTGACCACTGGTTTGTTTGACTTTGCTCCAGTTTCTGCTGGAAACCTCACTGACATCACAGCTGTGCACCAGCCCTGCTCATCCTTCCAGGGATCCAGTTGCTGGACTTCCACCAGGCACCGTGTCTGAACACTTTGGCACCCGTGCTCCTCTCTGTCTACTTGCTTCCTGTTTCCACATCCAGGGGTGGGCCTTCTAAGCTAATCGGTCCTCCACTAGGTACGTGATACTGCAACAATTTCCACACAATAGGTTTGCTTCCTGGTATAACGATAACAGCACCCGACTTACACTCCCGACACAAAACCAGCCACTGCAGGCTTGGGCTGACGCATTTCTGGGGGGCCGCCCCCTCCATCAGAGCCACAGCTAGCCCAGCGAAAGAGGAGAATAAGATCCAAAAGCTACCAATCATAGTCCACCAACTCAGTGATGTGGCAAATTCTGACTGGTGTTTCCCTATTAAACCCTTATGTAAGGAAAGGTCAAAGCATTATATCCGCTTACTTTTGTGAGTAGTATGATGTTTTTAATATTGACTTTTATTGAATAAATGGTTTTATACTTAGAAGAGGTGCTCTCTCTTTTGTTTTTTATGATTGTACGATTGACGGGAGTCCCTGACCATTGGAGCAGCCCTATAGTTGTTACCGGTGTGTGAAGCCTGAAGGACCCTACTGGCTGTACTAAGCACAGGGATCAAGAGTTTATAGCATTTTTTTCAATAATGATTGCAGGTCAAAATACACATTGTCCAGCAAAGTATTTATTTGCCCAAGCACTTTCCACACAGGTGGCTCCAACTCTCTCAGCTCGGCTTCCCTGAAGTAAGGGAACAGGAAGGAGAAGGTGAGAGCAGGGCACTGGCTTGTCTTGTGTCTGTGTGTTTGTGTAGACACATACAGCTTAACTGCTCACACAGGGGTGGCTCCATAAGGCCCTGCAAGGGAAAGGAGCCACCCTAAAACAGGATATCAAGACTAGTGCTCAAGGGGACCAGCTGATCCTGCAGGAAACTAAAAACATTGATAAGCAGTTGTTGGAGCTTCTTGCACAGCCTCACAGAGAAACACAAGCACACAGTCTAATATGCATGCTGCACATGGCTTGAAAAAAAAAAAAAACAGGAAGGAAGCCACAGCTTTATTTTCTACCTTATTACAATACAACAGAGTACATACCATAGATATATAGCAGAACACTGCCATCTAGTGACTGAAAATGTATACTGCAGTAGTTGATGCTATAGACACAATGTGTATTCTAACAGCACCATCCATTGTAAGTGGTTTAATCAGCATTTGAAATAGCTTTAAAAGCTTTTTACTTTTATATCACTGTAATCCTATTGTGAGGAAGACAGTTCTGCATGACTAGTCAAAACTGATAATGAAATCTGCCAAACAGGGAATCATGGTAAACACAACTACCCAGCCCCCTTCTTAACATTACATAGTAAGGGAGAACAATGTAGAATTTTTCAGTCCTGGAGTTTGCAAAAAAGAGCATTTAAAGGGTATCTATGGTTAAAAACTAAAAATAAATACATTCAAATATATTGCATTTCTACAAGTTCTACCCCACTCCTAATAACCATATCCATCTAGAAATGTGTAAACTCACTTATTGAAGATGCCCATAGAATGTACTCCTTCAATGCACTGACAGTTTCACTCAGACCTGTGACTATGCACTTCATTGTAACACCACTTTAACTAAGCTTGCAGTCTGAACTACAGCTCAGCTTCTCACAATGTAACATTATTATTGCTTTCTGGAAGCAATGCATGATGGAAAATGGAGATTGCATCACATCAAGCAGCAGGGAAAGAGACGCAACGCACACTCGGAATCCAGGAAACTGATGAAAGTGATGGGCATATGTAAGGCAGCACTCACTACCAGAGGCGTAACTAGAACCTTCAGGGCCCCAGTGCAAGAAACCATGAAGCCCACCCCCCCACCCCCAACCGCCATGGTACCGCATGGTTAACAGGAAGGTTGCCAAGGTCCCCAGCAAGCGCGGGACCTCAGGCAGCCGCTTGTTTAAAATTTAAGTGCAGTGTTCTGTCGAGTACGCCGACCCAGTATCTGCGCTTGCGTACAGACGGGATTACCGAGGAAACCGGCATTTATTTACAAAGTATTCGTTTGTAATTGTTAATTGTGACTGTTAATAATATGCCGTCCATGGCAGGAAATGATGGATGGAATATTATTAATGGTCACAATTAACAATTTAAACAAAATACTTTGTAAATAAATCCCTGTTCCCTCGATAATACTGATCTGTGCGCAAGCGCAGATGCTGAGGTTGGCAAATTCGACTACATCGGCGTTCTCGACAGAACACCGGTATCTGCATTTAGTATTGGGGCATTTTCACGAGTGTGAGTACTTGGGAAAATGCCCAGCATTAACACTGGGGTACCCCTACTTAAAAATATAATGTTTTGCTGGGACTTGTAGTCCTACATAGTTGGTGCTATTCTGCATTGCTGTATAATCATCATACATCAATGCAGAATATCACCAGCTACGCGGGACTACAAGTCCCAGCAATACATTGTAATAACTCAGCTATGCAGCATACCACCAGCATCCCCCCCACTATAATGCATTGCTGGGACTTGTAGTCCTACATAGTTGGAGATATTCTGCATTACTGTATAATCATCATACATCAATTCCCGAATACCAACAAGTCCCAGCAATACATTATAATAAAAGTCAGGTATGCAGAATACCAATACAACAGGCCCCCCCACTATAATGCATTGCTGGGACTTGTAGAGCTATTCTGCATCTCTGCATAATCATCATACAGCAATGTAGAATACCACCAGCTATGCGGGACTACAAGCCCCAGAAATACATTATAATAAGTCAGCACTACAGAATCCCACTAAACTACATAAACTGAATATTGTAACATTTTAACATGCATTTTATTAATCTTCTACTGGGCCAAGCTTCAGTATCTTGCTAGTTGGCCCTGCTGGCTCCCAAAATACCTGAACAATGCCTGCATCCAATCAGATTGAGAGCCCGCAGGGCCGACTAGCAAGATACTGAAGCTTGGCCTGGTGAGAGATTCCTCCATCCACACAGTTTAGCGTAGATAGAGGAGTCTGTTGCACTTTTTCCATCTGACCATAGGAAATATGCAGATAATCTATAGGTTTATGGCCAGCTTTAGACCATCGGAGTCTGGGGGAGAAGAGGCTGGGGGGTCGGTCTAGCAGCCAGGTAGGGATCTAGGATCAGATTGAGCAGTTAACACTTGCAGTGCAGGGGTAGAGCCGCTGCAAGGGTTAGCTTTTGAAAATCCTGGAGTTCCTCTTTAACAAGATTTCCACTCACTTGCTGTTCTGGTAACAACCTTTTACCAGACAAGAAGTGAAGAAATCTCTCTTAGCAGAGTTTTTGGTGGCAGTGAAACCTGACAGGAGTTCTAATCCTTCTCTGCCCTATCCAGAACAAAAAGTTTGGTTAAAAATACACTTTACTTCAGTAAAATATTATTTTATTTACTAACAAGAGGGTCTAAGGACTAGAGAACTATGTACTATGCTCTTGGGGTAAACTGCCCTCCCATGTGCACCTTTTGTTACAGGATCTTATGAGGACATTTGATCATACCCACCTTAGTATGACAATTGAGATTTTGTTTTCTCATCAATTGAAAATGGTCCTCCAATTAAATGACATATGTTGCTCAGGTGTGAAGGTCATTTTGGTGATGGAAGCTGAGAATGAAGGATCTCCTAAGCAATAGTGAGAGAGCAAACATGGCCAACCAGGCAAGTTTATAGTGTTGTTACCCTATCCGGGACGATTGTGGAGCTGGGAACAGTACTCACCAAGAGGCTAAAGAGATTCCTATAACGGGAGACTGGTAGAATGCGAGTAATGCATCACCTGATGATGAACATCTTTATTGAAGTGAGTGTTTGATTTGTGGATTGAAATGTGGTCCTGTCCTTCATGTGAGAGGTCTTCATTAAAGTTACTGAGCACACAAGTGACCCTTTATTCCTTATAGCAGCACAAATATAGAATCTGTGGAATTGTAAGATGTATTTGTTGGTTGAGGAGAATGGTACATTGGAAACTACATGGAGTATGAGGTGGCAGCATAAACTTTGCCACACTAGAAGAGGGAAAGATGTCTACCTGGTTCTAGGTCTTGGGAAGGAGTCAGAGAGGATTGTACTCCTGAAGGAGGATGTGTGAAGTCGTCTGGACTGAGATGTTAGACCGAGTGGTGAAGACTGCTTTATATCTAAGAGGTGATGAAGAGAGGCTGAATGTGTTAAGCTGGATGCTTCCAACATTCTAAGAGTAGTCTAAGTTCTGAAGATATATGTATATGTGAAGTTCCCCCCCCCTTTACTTTATTTATAGCCCATCAGCCTACATGGTGACAATGCAAGAGAGCAACTGAGCAGAACATTGCTACGTCATAACAGTAAGTGCAAGAACACGGACCTTTGTGGAAGTATTGTTCTAATGGACATAATGGTAAAGTCCACCAGCATAGTGTAGAGCTTCCAGTCAAACAGATAGATAAAATCAGTGGTATACTCACATAACTAAAAGCAATGTCTGGCACTTAGCAGTAATAGCTGCTCTTCCACAATATGCAGTGTGTGGCCATTGGTATGTGATACACGAGGGGCATTGGAAACAAGACGCCATGGCCTGGTAACCATCTCTTCCATCTCTAAGCCTTCACCTCTTATGGTTCTCATCAGCTGCTCTGTCTAACGCTGCATCATATTGATGTGATGTTGTTAGGTATTGAAATAACAAGGTCATATACCAGTCATGCCTTTATCTTTGTGAGTGTACTACTGATTTTATCAACTTTTTTTTTTTTTTAATCAGATTATTTTTATTGTTATGTCAACAAAACAATCAAAACAAAACAACATACAATGCAAAACACAGCCAAATAAAGAAGAAGTGAACAGAAAACAGATTGTCCATAGACTACACCTTGACATTTGATACCAAGCATTAGTGCAAGTGGAAATTGCAGTGTATACTGAAATGTATTCAGTGTATTCAGACCCCCCTTCACTTTTTTTTCCATTTTGTTATGTTGCAGCGTGATACCACAGATGTTTAAACTCTTTTTTTTCTCTCATTAATCTACACTCAGTAACCCATAATGACAAAGTGAAAACAGTATTTCAGAAAGGTTTGCAAATATATGAAAAAGGAAAAACTGAATTATCACATTGGCCTAAGTATTCAGACCCTTTGCAACAACACTTGACATTTAGCTCAGATGCCTCCAATTTCTCTTGATAGTTGCAGAGATGTTTCTACACCTTAATTGGAGTCCACATGTGATAAATGCATACTGTAGCAAAAGCCATGAGGTCAAAGGAACTGCCTGCAGAGCTCAGAGACAGGATTATTGCAAGACACAGATCTGGTGAAGGCTACAAAAAAAATCCCGCTGCACTGAAGGTTCCCAGGAGCACAGTGGCCTCCATAATTCTGACATGGAAGAAGTTTAGGATAACCAGGACTCTTCCAAGAGCTGGTCGCCTGGCCAAACTGAGCATTCGGGGGAGAAGGGCTTTAGTAAGGGGGGTGACCAAGAACCTGATGGTCACTCTGACTGAGCTTCAGAAATCCTGTGTAGATATGGGACAAACTTCCAGAAGGACAATCATCACTGCAGCCCTCCACTGAACTGGCCTTTATGGCAGAGTGGCTAGACAAAAGCCTCTCCTTAGTGCAAAACACATGAAAGCCTGCTTGGAGTTTGCAAAAATGCACCTGAAGGACTCTCAGAATGTGAGGAACAAGATTCTCTGGTCTGATGAAACCAAGATTGAACTGTTTGACCTCAATTCTAAACGTTATGTCTGGAAGAAAGCAGGCACCGCTCACCACCTGCCCAATACCATCGCAACAGTTAAGCATGGTGGTGGCAGCATCATGCTGTGGGGGTGTTTTTCAGCAGCAGGGACTGGGAGACTGGTCGGGATTGAGGGAAAGCTGAACAGTACAGAGATATCCTCAATTAAAACCTGTTCCACAGCAATTAGGATCTCAGACTGGGCCGAAGGTTCACCTTCCAACATGACAACGATCCTAAGCACACAGCAAAGACAACACAGGAGTGGCTTAGGAACACCTCTGTAAATGTCCTAAAGTGGCCCAGCCCTGAACCCTATTGAACATCTCTGGAAAGACCTGAAAATGGCTGTCCCCCGATGGTCCCCATCTAACCTGGCTTGAGAGGATGTGCAAAGAAGAACGACCGAAAATCCCCCCAATCTAGGTGTGTAAAGCTTGTCGCGTCATACCCAAAAAGACTCGAGGCTGTAATTGCTGCCAAAGGTGCTTCAACAAAGTACTGAGCAAAGGGTCTGAACACTTAAGTACATGTGATATTTAATTTTTTTCTTTTTATTAAAATCACAGACATTTCTAAAATTCTGTTTCCACTTTTATGGGGTACTGAGTGTAGATTACTGAGAAAAAAAGAATCTAAACAACTGTAACATCATGTTGCAACATAACAAAATGTAAACATGTGAGAGGGGTCTGAATGCAGTACAAAAATAATAATAATTAAAAAATAAATAAATATATCAATTAAAAGAATATACACTTTATTGCCAAAATGACCTGTGACACTGAACACACAGCACCAACCGCTGACTTCCCGATCCTCTCCCTGCAGAGAGCGATGACTGTCAGTCACTGCTCCCTGCAGGGACTTCCCTCTCCCCTCTTTGTTTTTCCAGCGCTGACTGGAGGAATGGGAGGGGGCACATCTGTCAATCAGCTAGTGGGGTGGATCTCGACAGTATTGTCGGGATCCGTCCCAGCTGAGGCGGCTCTGCACTCTCAGTATACAGAGGGCAATAGCCCGCTATATACTGAGTTTTGGGTCACCGGTGGATAGTAGTATATGTCCTCCTGTGACCTGAAAAGAACTATGGGCAAAAAAGGTTGGCCCATAGTTCTCTCAATGACACTGTATCAAAAGGACGATAGCTTATTTGACACACATCAGAAGAACCTATTAAAAGGGAACTGGATAGCTATTAAATTCCTCTAACTATCTATTGGGACCAGATCCGAGAAAATTTATTGATAGCTCCCCTTAATTTGAAGGTGATTAGCAGGAGAGGATCTGTGCACTTGAGCAAAGATTTAGAATTGACTAACAATTTGCTTTCTTTTCAGTGTTTTATTGAAAGCTGTATATTCAAAAAGATTGAAACCAGCTTTTAAAATGGCATGTTAAAGATGATGTGAGCAGGGGGTGTGTCGAATCTCTGCAGAGAGACTTTCACATGTATAGCAAGGGTCCTTCTCTGCGGCACAGACCACAGACCCAGGCTTCTAACAATTTTGTGACCAGAATTGTTTGAAGCTTAGATTAGTTTACCTTCCTAGACCAAGTCTAGCAGCATCAGTATGTGTCATAAAACTCTTATTTGACATTTGTTTCTGTTTGACATGGAGTCTGAGAACTAGGAACACGTGCTGTTGTGCAATTCTAGTTCTCTGCTGCAAGATCAAATAAGGTTCACAGCTAGGGGCATTTTTCGTGTTCACTTAAAAAAGCGTATTGCAGTCACAAAGGGATTAAAGGGAACAAACCGTAAAGCTGGCCATACATCTATAGATTATCTGCAGATTTTGTAAGGTCAGATGGAAAAAGTGCAACAGATTCCTCCATCCACACAATTTAGTGTATAGCTGCTGCACTTTTTCTATCTGACCATAGAAAACCTGCAAATAATCTGTACTGGCAGCTTTAGACTTTGAAGACCATTTGTTTTGATGAACCTGCAATGGATATAGCTGATTTAGGTTAGTTGGAATTCAATGATGGCACTCTAGAGGGAGGGGTACACATGCCAACAGAGCTCCATAAAAACCCAAATGTAGGTGTAAAGTGAGATTAGACCCCTTTATATATGCTAGAAAGTGTGTGTTGCATGATCAACAAGTCTCCTTAGTCATGCAGAAGACTATTGAGGTGTGCCCAGGCATTAGCACCTTTCAGGATGATCACATCTGTGTAGGTGCTTTGAGAGCTGTGGTAGTTCCCTTGGGGTGGTGAGATGTCAATGAAAGTATACTGTGGCACCTTATTCGACAATGCTAGTGTTAGCTAATATCATTAGCCCAATAATTTCACCATAAAGTGGCAGTTAAATATAGCACAGTACTGGTAGACAGGAATACGATTATAATGACTGATTTTAGGTTTTCTAATCTGCATAGTGTAACAGAATTTCTCTCCATTCTGTTTTCATATGTATCAAAACTGGAAGTGAGAATCAAAACCCATGATGATGAGGTCAGCAAAGCATAACCATACATTTGTATTACTGACATTGGTTTAATTTGTGTGTCACATCCCCAAATGACAGACGGACTTTTTTATTTAAATATCAAAAAAGCCAATAGTTTCGGAGCACACACGTTAACTTCTCATTATTTTAGCCTATGCTGGACAGGGTTGCCTGTCTGACAAGTACAATTAATAGACAACTTGTCTCCCACACAACACTCTTCATAGCAAAATGCTGTTTATTTGTATATCTAGAAATGCATGTCATCAAAAGTGCTGAACCCAAACTGCTGCCCTAATGCAAGTTTAGGCCTGGAACGGCCACCTGATCACCCTGGTATTTGCTGTGTGAGAGTGTAGTTGATTCCACACTATTGTGGTGCAAGTGCAGAAAAATGATATTGCCCCCACTGAGTTGGACAAAGTTAGACAAAGGTGGACATGGGCAAGGGTAGAAAAGAGTAATATAGAATAAGGTAAGGGGCATAAAAGAGTTGGTAAGGGAAAGGCAGAAGGGCAAAGAGAGGGAAAGAGTGGAAAGTAGAGTGGAGGGGGAGGAAGAGTGAAGAAGAGCGGGATTGCTATTAGAGAGTAGATGATAGGAAAGGACAGGGGAGGACAGGAAAAAGTAGGTGAAGATAAGGGATGGGAGGGAAAGAAAGGAGTGGGGAATGGAGTAGAGGGAAGGGAGAAGTGTAGAAGAGAGCAGGGGAGAGGACAAAGCTAAGTAAAAGGAATGGTGGGGAAAGGAGAAGAGAGGAGGAGAGGGTAGAGGAGGGAAGAGGAGAGGAAGGGAGAAGAGGGGGAAAGAGGGGAGAGGTGGGAGAAAACAGGAAAGAGGAGGAGAGGAGAACAGAGGGTAAGAAAAGTGAGTAAAAAGAATACATTTATACATCTTTTTTAAAAATTGAACTTTGGACAATGAAACAAATCCTTTACACATATATATAATCAGGCACTTAAAAAAACCCCCAAATAAAAATAGAAAGTTGGCTTGCAATTTCTATGCTGATGTTTCTTAGAAATGATGGAGGAGGTGCTTTAGGCAAATGCTAGCCAATCAGTGCAGCAGGAAGACATTGTCAGGGTCTTGCTGTGAACTCTAATACAAGGCAGTGCTGATTTATGATGTCACAGCTGAAATGAGCGGAAAAGGGGGCTGGTGCAATAACGGTCACCAAACACACGGGTGAGCTGCAGTGGTGACCAGTCCCTATGACAGGGTACAGCTTGAGAGAGGCTGTTTTCTTGAATAAGCTACATCACAAATGTTTTCAGCTAAAACGGTGCACCTGCTATGTGCTGCCACCTCCTTTTCTCTGCTTCAAGTTCAGCTTTGAATAGTTTTTAAGATCAAGCTATTAGCAAAGCAAATCACGTTTCCACTTGTAAATATTTTTGAATATTTTTTTTTAAAAGGTACCTTTTGATTTAATATTTTACTAAGGTTCCAAATTTATGAAACTCTTTAATTTAAACTTTTGTTAAATAAATGGATGCTGTGTGCACAGTGAATGCAAGGACCAGCCAAAGACGTGAATAGGCATATGCTTCTATCCAATGTGATTTGGTGCGTTGGGTTTATGGTGAATTTTGTCTGTTAGGAGTACTTTCAATTTGTTTTATGTGCATTACCATTTATCCTTATGCAAGAGTCTGCACTGCACCAATCCAGTGCAAAGCTCCAATATCCAATGGCTTCTCATAGATAGTGTCCTAGTCTTGATGAAACTAACAACATACAGGTGAAACTCGAATAATTAGAATATCGTGCAAAAGTAATTGCAAAAGGGGCCCAAACCAAGTACTGAGTACATATGCATGCTTGTACTTTTCAGAGGTCCGATATTGTTCTATGTACAATCCTTGTTTTATTGATTGCATGTAATATTCTACTTTTTTGAGGTTGTGGATTTGGGGTTCTTGGGGTTTTCATGAGCTGTAAGCCATAATCATCACAATTATGACAAATCACGGCTTGAATTATCTTGCTTTACATGTAATGAGTCTATCTCATATATTAGTTTCACCTTTTAAGTTGCATTAGTGAAATAAATGAACTTTGCACGATATTCTAATTATTCGAGTTTCACCTGTACAAATACTAAATATAATATATACAGTAAATATTTATCAAGTCCTGATGAAAGGGAAGTGTTGAAGTTGAAGCCCAAAAACACATTGGTTCTTTTGACTACTTGCTGTGACCAATACATTCTTGCTGCAGGTATTCAAATCCATCCTTTGTATGCAGTATAGCTACTTCAGGGACCCTCTGGGGCACCCCAGTTGACTCAAAAAGTTGGACTTTCACCTGTTATTAACTTACCTATGGGGGTCTACCACTCCACAAACACATTATTATTATTATCATTACAGGTATCTATATAGCGCCAAATACTTACACAGTGCTTTACATACTGCACATTCACATCAGTCCCTGCCCTCAAGGAACTTACAATCTACGGTCCCTATTGCACACGTATACAGGGCCAATTTAGACAGGAGCCAATTAACCTTCCAGCACGCCTTGTTTTACTTTCTGTGGTTGCGTGGATATATTAGATGGCCAACAGATGGTGCTGGAGTTATTCCAGGCTTAGTTTCATGCTATTTTTTTTACTCCGTAACAATAATGTTTATATAGGAAAACAGAACCAAGTTTTCTTTGCCTCGGTGACATCGATATGTATACAAGGAAATGGAACTAGTCTTTCTTTACCTCAAGGGCACAGACTTGCTTTCACTTAAACAATGAAGTAATTTACCAGCCCTCTTATAGATCATAAAATGTTCATGTGACTTATTACCTGGTGATCACTGAGCATGTTCCAGTAAATGAAACTAAAGTGTCCTTTTTTCCTGGTTTATACTAAAGTACACCAACTAAGGGCAGATTTACAGTATAGGGTTTGGTGCAGCAGAGAAGAAGCCTAAGAATGTGGTATTAATGTGGGGTGGGGGGCTGTAAACTTGCATCTTTTATGGTAAGAGGCATGACTGTGTTCCTGGATATAAAACAATTAAGCACAACCTGTACAACCAAATAGCAATTGTACAAATAAATTAATAAAAGTATAAACTTTGCCCCAACCACACTCTCAAATGATATTGCGAAAATATAAATACTAGATTAAATCAATGTGTATAGAAACAAAAGAAAATCTCAATTTCTTGTACTGTATATGTAGCCAATCCTGTTTTCTTTTTTCAAAACATTATCAAGTGAAAACCCCAAAATATCCCCAGAAAACAAAATTAAATGTTTGAAATCCAAATTGTTTTTAAAGCAGTTTGCTTTTAATGGGTATGCAGCTAAATGTGAACACTGAAATTGATTACAAACCAACATTAAAGACATAAAAAATTATTTAAAAAATATAATAATAATAGCAAAAGGTATAATTACAAAGACATATCTTATGGGGGGGAGAGGGGGGGCAAACAAGACCCACGGTTACAATTCACAAAAGTAAAGCGGTTTGCTAACCGACCCTAATGCCTATGCAGCTTGTCAAACAAGTACAGGTGGGGTGCTGGATTCAAATATTCAGATCGGTTGGAACGTGATAAAGCACAAGGTCTACGGTGAGGCCACTCTCAACAAAAATTGGATGTCCCACATACAAGGGAATCCAGGGCTGAAGATATACGCAAACATACAGTCCAATGAGAGTGGGAAAGAAAACAGAAAGAGTCCAGAAGTGTTTAATAATGGAATGGGTTCATAAATGACAACCCAGAATAGCCAACGCGTTTCGTGGATTGAAAGACCTGCCCCTTCTTCAGGGCTTAAACACATGATAGGTAGTATTATGGACTCAAAACAGGCACAAATCCCCAAGGATTGATTACTTGCTGCACAGGGTATACCCCTAAGGGGCTATAGATGAAACCCAAAGGGGGGGAACACAGTAGACATGTAATCATCAGACACGGACCATACTGTGCTGATGGATGGATTTTAAATAAAATATGTTTCACCTGAATCACTAAAATAAGTGAAAATTCCCTTTATCAGTGAATAAATGATTGTGTAATAGCAGTGTAAGTACCTAAGTGAAACTTCGAGAAGAACTCTGCGCATGTACAAAATTAACCCTTGCAGTGGGGCTACCCACTGATCTAGGGTCCAAAATAAAAAAGATATACTCACCCGATTCTTGATCCCACCTGGCTGCTAGCCTTTTCTCCCCTGGGCTCAGGTGATCTAAGGGCCCGTCTTCATGTCCATTCACTTGCGTTGGACGTGAAGACACCGAGGGACATACCACAGCCAGAAGAGATGTAAGCGGTCTCTGCCCCAGGGTGAAGGATTGTGTTAACTCCATTACAAAGACTAGAGGCCACCACCTAAAGTTGGTGGAGAAAAAAATCCAGCACAATGGGCGAAGAGGGTTCTTTACAGTAAGAGCGGTTAAGGTCTGGAACTCACTGCCATCGGCAGTGATTTCAGCCAAGAGTGTAGATTTGTTCAAGAAACGTTTGGACAATTTCTTGAGGGACCGTAATATCCAGGGATACCAGTATCCCTAAGAATGAGATGATGCGTGGACCTATATGGGTTGGACTTGATGGACGTATGTCTTTATTCAACCCCAAATACTATGTAACTATGTAACTATGTGAGTATATCTTTTTTTATTTTAGACTCTAGTCCAAAATGAACACTTAATCCTTGCAGTGTGGGGGTAGCCCCACTGCAAGCATTAATTTTGTACATGCCCAGAGTCTTCTTTCATATCATCCTCTGTGCTGTAGACCTTGGACTGGAAGAGTAAGAAGCAGCACTAGGAACCAGGTGCGTAACTAAAAATCATAGGGCCCCATAGCAAAATTTGACAATACAATAGACCCTGCACAGCTCACCTGACACCCTGCAGAGCCCACCTGAAACCCTTCACATACCAGAGACTCCACACAGACCATTTGAGACCACACGTACCCCACACAGCCTGCAGAGCCCACTTGAGACCCCGCACATACCAAAGATCCCGCACAGCCCACTTGAGACCTGCACATACCATAGACCCAGCAAAGCACACCTGACACTCCACATAGTCCACCTGTGATCCCACACAGACCACCTGAGAGTGACCCTGCAGAGCACACATAGACACTCTATGGTGGGCTCTGCAGGGTCTCAGTCGCCGCTGAACCCGGGCAGGGCCCGGCCTCCTCCTCTTCCTCCACCACCCCTGGGCCATGTCTCCTCCTCCACTGCTGCTGCTGGCCTGTCACTGACTCAGCAGCGGCTGTGAGGAGGAACACGCCGCTGCACAGATCACTGACAGGTGATCTGGACAGCGGCACGTTCCTCCTCACAGCCGTCAGTGAGAGTCCTCAGCCTGCGATGCCATAGCAACCCAGGGGGACCCCTTTGTTCCTGGTCGGGCCTCCCTGTGAGATCATCTGTCTGCTGTTGCTCTTTTAATGTCCAATCAGACTGGGGGAATGGAGGTAAACTAGCTGTACTGCTCTAACTGTAATAGAGGAAACTCAGGTTGCAATGTTGGCCGTGCAGTTTGGCTGGGCTGTCTAAATCTTAATATTGGAAGGAGAGAAATACAAACCATTTGGCCAGTAAAATACCAATAAATGTATTTCATATATAAATATCTGTTTATCTGAAGTTCAGCATTGAGCGTAGGCTGCCATAGGCAACACAGAATCTTTCTTTTTAAACCTTTGTAATAAATGAGCCTCAGGCAGTATTTGGTAAGTCATCTACAGCCAGTTAGAGTGCATTGACCATCCAATTTTTGACCACTGTACATCAATGCTCTTTTGCCTGTCTTATGAAACACAATACTAAATACTGATTCCTTTTCCCTGTGCACGTCCAATGGGAAATGTCAGCAGGTTTCAGGAAGTTCCATCCGGTATAGCATACTCTTGATTACTTCAGTAAGCATTAGCTAATATTTGACTTGATGACGGTCATTATCTCAGTTTCTGTTATATCATCTCTTGAATTTCAGCCTGTGTGTATTTATTATTCAGTTCAAAGTCCGCCTTGTGTGCTTGTCACATCACATGGGGGGGGGGGCGCTCGTTAGACATACACATTTTTTAATAAAACATATTCTCTATTTTTAGATAATCTCTCAAATAGTGTTCCAGCATTATGATAGCCTTGTGGCAAGCAACTTTGTTATCTGTCATATATGAAGAATGATCAGTGTTAAAGTACAAAACCACATGCTTTCAGTGCTAAAGATGTAATTTGGGTGCTTCCTGCTTAAAGTTTTTGTAATCCCTTTACATTAAAGGAGAACTATGAGGTGAGTGATTTACATTGAATCTGTCACAGGTTGGCACATACACTCGCTCGCTCCCTTCCAGATCATCTTCCTGCAGAGATCCCCCTCCCACAGGGTTCCCCCCAGCGCTGACTAGACGGACAGATGGGGAGGGGGCGGGCACAGCTGGCTCTGCCTCTTGATTGGCAGAGCCCGCTGTGAATCAGCCAACTGGATGGATCTCCACAGTATTGTCAGGATCCGTCCCGGCTGCGGCACTCTCAGTATATAGCGAGCTAAATGCTGAGCTTTGGGTCACGGGAGGAGGTTAGTTTATGTCCTCCTGTGACCCTAAAGAGAACTATGGGGAAGAACGTTTACCCCCCTAGTTCTCTTTTAAAGAAGAACTCAAGGAATTTAAAAAAATTAACCCTTGCAGTGGGGCTACCCTAGCACTGCAAGGGTTAAGTGCTCATTTTGGTATTTGGGGCTAAAATTAAAAACAGCACGCTCAGTTATGATATCCACAGTGTGGCCATTATGCATATATAATAGGGTTTCAGGGCAGTCACAGCTTAGAACAGACTCGTGTTCATGCATTTCCTAAGGCATCTTTAAAGAAGAGCTCCAGGAATTAAAAAAATGTGCCTTTGCAGTGAGGCTACCCCAACCCCTCTGCTCATTTTCGTCTTGGGTTCTAAAATAAAAAAGATATACTCACCTGGCTGCTAGACTGGTCCCTGTAGCCTCTCCACCCCCCTCCCCCGGGGATGCTAGACTGGTCCCTGTATGCATCGGTCCAAGGCCCCGTGACATCATAACGTCTAATGCAGGACCATTAGACATAAGGACACTACCACTGCTGGGGTGGAGAGAAAGAGAAGTGAGCGGTCACTGCCACAGGACCAAGTGAGTATTTCATCCTTATTTTCACCACTAGATTAAACGAACACTTAACCCTTGCAGTGCGGGAATAGCCCCGCTGCAAGGGTTAATTTTTGGAAATCCTGGAGTTCTTCTTTAAAGAATTTGAAAAACGTACCCTTGTAGAGGAGCTACCCTGCACTGCAAAGATGAAGTGCTCACTTTGTCTAGGCGGAGTCAAATAAAGAAGATATACTTACCTGATCCTCTGTCCCGCTATGGTCGGCACTCACCTTCGCTCCATTAAATGTGTGGAATGTGCCTCACATCTAATGCAAATCAGTGAACCTGTATTAGATGTGATGACATCAGTGGTCCTTAGACTGTCTGAGCCCAGAGGAGAAGAGACTGCCGGTGGGACCGAGCGTCAGGTACTGCTTTATTTGAGCCCCCTGGACAAAATGAGCACTTAACCTTTGCAGTGAGGGGTGGGTAGACCCACTGCAAGGGTATGTTTTTAAAATTCCTAGAGTTCTTTTTTCCTTCTTTAACTTATCCTGATTGCTCCCTTTCAGTATGTTAAACATACCTTTTAAAGTGTTTTTTTTATATTTGATGAATAAGTGTAAAGATACCTTTTGATCATGGCAGAAACAAACTGGTATGCACTTTAAAGCAAAAATGGAGCCAGATCTAAACTACCATCATTAAAAATTTGGGATCAAGATCTAGGACCTGATATATAAAGTATGGCCCATCAATCATGTAAAATGTCCGGCACATTGATTAGAGAGTAAGGATTGCTACAGATGAAAAATAAAAAACAATTTACAGTACTCCTATTTTAAGCAGTCCAGCCTAGTCTACTCCCACTCCATGAAGTAACTAGACCAGGGGTAGGCAACCATGACACTATTGCTGTTGTAGAACTACAAGTCCCATGAGGCATTGCAAGTCTCTAGGCAACATCAGCATACCATAGGCTGTGGCATAATGGCATTTGTAGCTTCACCACAGCTGGAATGCTGGTGTTGCCTATCCCTGGACTAGACAATTAAAGTAGCGGTGTGCCTATAGGCAGCACAGGAAGGTGGTAGCTCTTTCCATCATCAGTAGATATCATCTCATATACTGTAAAGTTATGTAGACATCATCACAATATTCTAAGGAAGGCCACAACCAGTAAAAACAGTAGACATGTGCGATTCGTTTCGTTCCGAATCGAAATTCGGACGAATTTTCGTAAATTCGGACATTCGGATGTATCCGAATTCCGAATTACAGACATAACGAATGCAAACGAATCCGAATTTCCATTTCCGAAATTTCGGTAGCGTTCGCACGAACGTTCGTTTCGTTTTCTGTTCTTATTCGTTTCTTATTCGTTTCGTTCGTTGGAGCAAAGTGACATTAGAGAAGGAGAAAAATATTTTTCCCCCTCAAATGTCACTTTTGCTGCAAACGAATAAGAAACGAATAAGAAACGAATAAGAACAGAAAACGAAACGAACGTTCGTACTAACGCTACCGAATTTCGTCCGAATCCGAATTCCGAATCCGAATTGACTTTCACACCCGAATCCTGAAAAACGAAATAACACAAATCCGAATTTAAAACGAAACGAAACAAAACAAATTTTTTGGCAGTGCACATGTCTAAAAAACAGGTAATTTTATTTGTAAGAAGAGTTGATCCAAGAAGAAGGATGCAAATGAGACCCAAAGTGAATAATATCTGGCTCTGACGTCTTGGGTTGTTTCAGTTAATTAGGCTCTAGGTTTGAGTTATATGCAAAACTTGACTTTTACTGTGCAGTCAATCTTGGCCACACCCCCCGAATCTCCCTGTTGGCAAGATTCCCATCATATTTAAAGGTCATCTGGGGTTTGGGAGCAGGGAAGACCAACCTTGACTTTACAGCCAAGGTGCTGAAAAGTCAGGCACTCAGTCATGGACCGAAAGCCCGACAGCTGCAAGAGAGAGGGGGGGGGGGACCCAATGGCATACCTTATCCCACAGGATGAACGTCCCCTCCTCTCTTTGCTGGTGTCCATCACCAAGATGGCCGCCGGCAGTTAAGCGTGCGTGACGTCATTACGTGTGTGCGTGAAGACGTCCCGGCAGCCGCACCGAGTGACACCCGCCCTGGGGAAACCTCTATTTAGTTTTATGTTCTCTACTCCAGTCAGATTCCTTAGAACTCCTCACATATGGGTCTGCTTCCTAATTCTGTAACATATTTTCTCTGCTTAGTGTATTGGCACTCAAATTCAGCCTGGTTTGAATCCAATTGGTGGCTGTGAGAAACTTCTTAGTATTTAATACTGATGTGTCGGTCTTACCAGTCAATAAACAGAGAAAGGAGCCTTCAGCGGTTATGTTTGGGAATGCCTCTCTTGCATTACAAACATGTAAGCAAAATGATTTCCCAGATCACCAGATTACAGATAAAATGGGCTGGGTGGACTGGCACAACAGTAATGCTGGGATGAAGAATAGAATCCATGAGCAGATAAGCTGCACTGTCAGTATTCATCTCAGGTCTCAATGTTCAATTTTAACTGGAGTGAACTTTTATGGATCATGTTGCCACTGTGGCCATTGAACAATAATAGCGTCACACCATGCACTGATGTATTCTTAATGATGTATTGTTGATGATTGTTAATGCAGATAAGAATCACATAGCTGTAATGCAATACATAAAGTATACAGAAATGTTGACTGATCAAATCAAATTTGGCTAAGGAATGATTTTTGGTGCTTCAATGCAGAAACTGAAGCATTTGTGTTTTTCAGACACTTCAACAGGGGTAGACAACCTTGGTACTACAGTTGTGGTGAAACTACAATTTTGGCATGCCTCTGCCCCTAGGAGCCATGCTTTCCAATGCCTTGTGGCACTTGCAGTTCCACAACAGCTGGAGTGCCAAGGTTGCGTACCCCTGCACTACAGTGTGCCAATAGAAAGCCTTTTGGTATGGATGGAAAAAGAAGCTGACCGCTGATCTCAAATCAGCCACAAGACAAAATGAAGGACAAAAAAAGCCCCAATAATAGCAATGAAAAAAAAAGGCAGGAAATGGCTTGATTGCCAAAGAGGAACTTGCAGTCAGAATGAAAGTACAGTTTCCTAACTGACCACTGAGTCTCCCTATGCAGCTTGTCCGCTTTTCATTAAACTGCTTTTAATTCACTGACACTATGGCTACTTTGTGTGTGTGTCCCTTCCTTTTATAGTGAGGTGACTGGCGTTTTCAAAAACCCCCTTGTTGGTCCTTCTAAGCTTGATGGACATTGTAGAGCCCATACAGTGCATTATGGTTTAAAACATTTTACAATGTGAATCTGCACATAAATTAACCAGGGCCACAAACCCATGGTAGCGGTGAAGCTGAACCCTCATGCCCACTTTTTGGTGTACCGTTTGCAACCTTTAGAGGAACTCAAGGATTCTAAGAACCTTGGTTGAGAAAACTGGTCAACAGTGCAAAAAACAAAAACAGGAGGGTAATCAAACCTTAGCACCTCAGTTTTGCAACTTGTGCTAGTAATACTGTACATATCTTTGCAACTACCTAATGTATGCAGGTGAATTATACCTTGTTTTTTTCAGGATAAATTGGGCCTTAATTTTTTGGTAATTGTTAATGATTTTGTTTCATTATTGAAGGAAAACTGGCCCGCCCCCCAAAAAAACAACCCAAAATTCTTCTCTTGATGTGCATGGGGATGCTACATATGTGTGCATTAACTGTTGTTTGTACCCATAGTAGGGCCCAGAAACAATAGTGCACATTTTGGCTTCATGGGCTTCCCGATCATGTGATCATGTAATGAGAACCTGTCCTTACAGCTCCCAATTGCCACTCCTTGACTGGGAGCTATTGGTGACAGACTGGGGGCCAACAATTGAACCTGCTACAGATACAGAACAGAGGTGCATATATGTGGCAACATGAAATAGGGCCCCCTCCGTGCTGTCATTTGTAAGGCCTGCTAGGATTTATACCTTTGCAGGAAGTGATTGGTCGGTGCTTGGTGGAGTCTGGGATTACAACCTGGACGTTAGTTCAGGAAGCCAGTTATCATTGGGGAAATGGAAAAATATGAAGATTCCCCTTTGAGGGAAAGCCATATATTTCATGCCGAGTGGGGCACCACTAAGTTAGATGCAAGCTACTAGATTATGAATTCTCCCGTTGAAGGCCAAGGTAGTTAAAATTGGCCAGTCACAGAAGACAGAATGACGTTTGCCTATTGACTCTATTTGTGCAATATCCCATACAGTAAAACAAGTTAAAGACATATGTGGACTGAATCTCTTTAATCATATGGAGCAGAGGTGCAAGGGAGTGTTGCTCACAATTATACATATGGCTGGCAGGAAGGGGTTAACAAGAAAGGTAAGAGGAGAATAGCATGATTTATTTCAGCTGAACTCAAAGCTGAATTTCAGGAACTCGTCAACTCCTCAGTGTTATGCTGGGCACCAGTGGCGTAACCAGAGTTATGGGCCCTCGGGGCAGACATTT
>NW_017307717.1:288499-372458 GCF_000935625.1 Nanorana parkeri
CCCCTACATGTAGCACACAGAGACCCCCCCACATGTAGCACACAGAGACACCCCCCACATGCAGCAGATCTCCTTACTGTACACTGCAGGAGCACAGCCAGAAGCAGGTCCCTGATCACAGGCTGCTCTTTGGAACTGTGAGAGGGGCGGGCTTCCAGTGACCACAATGCCGAACGGGCAGGGTGCGCTTGTGCACACCAGCCCGTCCGGCTTTTATCTTACGGACATGCTACACACCCGCTGAACATCGAACAGCGGGTTTTCAAACATGTTCGTAAGTTAAAAGTCGTGTGGCCTTACAGTAGTAGAGGTCGCACGGCTTCCACACACCTTACGATATTCGTACGATCGCGGGATTTCCCGCGATTATCGTAAGGTGTGTGGGCACCCTTACCTATGAACACACAATACAGTCAACCTTGAGGGAGACAGGTTATACCATTGAAGTCCATGCTGGGTCCCAATTCTGCTAGCTAGGAACAGGAGGGCCACAGAAATCAAAACAGAATATCTTAGATTGGAAATCATTACCTGTGAAATTACTTTTATCTGCAATAGCACATAGTGGGGTCAAAACTTAGTGTACACAGCATGGATCCATCCTATCTAGTGCTAGTGGTAGTATAATGCTGTAAAAAATGTTTTCTTGGCAAGCATTAGGCCCTTTAATATGAACAGAGCATCATCTGAATTCCAAAGTGCACCTAAATATTATTGCTGACCATCCCTGCATGGGTACTGGATAGGATATGTCTCCCAAAGTGGCCTCTGAGTGTAAATGTGCTCCAAGAAAGTAAATGTGTCTTTCCTGATCTCTCTTTCTAAAATGTTGGTTTCCTGGCTATCATGCTGACCCCCTGGCTTGTGTAACTGACCTGAACAAGTATGCACAAAAGACCTTTACTCTGATTTGCATGCTTGCTTTGGGCCAATGACTAATGCTGGGCACACACCTTACAACCATTGCAAGACTTTTGTCTTGCGACGGTTGTAAGGTAATTTAAAAAAATGTACGATCTGCCTATCTTGGACAGGCAGATCGTACTTGCGATGATCGCAAGCCGTGCCCGGGCTTCCGATGACCGCAATGTTGGACGGGCCGGTGTGCGCAAGCTACACACCCGCCAAACATCGTACGATGCTCGGCGGGTTTTTGAACATGTTCGTAAGTTAAAAGTCGTGCAACCTTACAGTAGTAGAGGTCGCACGGCTTCCACACACCTTACGATAATCGTACGATCGCGGGATTTCCCACGATTATTGTACGATTATCGTAAGGTGTGTGTGCACCCTTAGAAAGTACTAAAGGCCTTGGCTTTATTGGCTTGAGTCTTTGACCTGGTACAACTATGCACATAAAGTCTTTACTCTGACCCTTCTGATGTGCATATGCGCTTTGTATCAGTGACTTCAAAAGCATTAAAGCCAGAGGATCAGAGCATAACATCCAGTCAACTTTCATTTTCAGAACTAGTTCAGCAACTGCAGGCTCCCTTTCTCTGCTAGGTATTGTGAAATAGATCTCCTTTATTCATATGTCACCGCCATATTTTTAATTATGTCACACCAATAAGACAGAGATCAGTGTTCCCACACTGCTTGATTAGGTTTCAGTAATCCTTTTTGGTAATATTATTTTCAGTATAAATATATCAGGTCATGTATAATGGCCTTTATAACGTTAAGGAAGAAAAACAATGAGCCACATCAAACAGATGTGAAAAGACAGAGCGAAACTCCAAGGAGCCATGAGCCGGCATCGCCCCAAAGTACAACAACTTCCTTCTACAGGGATACAGGGAAATTCCCAACGCCCTCTTCACTCCGGGATCTCACAGCTTTATGAGATGCTGTTTAATATTAACTGAGTCTTAAAGCAAAATGCTTTTTCAGGAATAAGTATTGTAGAAGCAAAAATACATTTTCTCTTTAATTATGTAATACATACCCGGTGTCAGCTGTCAGTGGTGTGATTGCCTAAAAGAAACCTGAAGTGAGAGGATTTCAGGGGATGACACTGTCACCTCCTTCTAGAAATGCTACTTGCCTGGATGTCTCTGCAATCTATAATATATGAGCCAATGGGAACTAGCATTTTCATAAGGCGGTATGAAATGATGGCCTTTGTGTTTTCTTAGTACATGCTCCGGCTGCAGCTTATTGGGCCAAAAAGGGGTATGTGATAGTTTTGCACAGGTTTGGGTTCACACCAAGCCAACGCACATCCCTACTGCCCACCTGGGAGTTTTGGGTGTGCCTGCCCAAATTTGTTCCATCTTCTCCTGTTGCATTCTTCATAATATGGAGCTCCCCATTGGGGGTACGGTAGATATGCAAACTCAGGTACAGATCTGCATTTGTCCTTTGCTCTAGAGTTGCAAAGGCCTGTCAACTGTACTGGTTGACAAGACCATGTAAGTCTATAGGAAATTAATTCCAGGTATGGCCTTTACTAAGAAGATTTTTGTTGCTGGAAGAACTACAGCCATAGTATAAACATAAGTATGGATCTGCAGAGGGGGAGCATGATTTCAGTTTAACCCAGGAGCCTAAAAAACTATGAAAAGTGTACTTTCAAGTACACTTATACATTACATTTCTAGCGAATAAACTGTAAGGCTATCAATTGATAACTTCACAGATGGAATAAATTGGTTCCTATAGTGCAGGAACAAAATGTTCAAAATATGTGTGGTTAATGGTTACTCAATATCAGGTGAATATATGAAGTTGGACTTTTGATGATACTAGACCTTCAAATTATAGACCGATGCTCAAAATTATACGATCAGATGGCACCATGCCAAAACTAGAATAAGGGATGTGAAGTCACCAGCACACTAGACATCTAGTTGCATTATTTTATGTTTCCTTGAGAAAGGAATCCTGCAAGACCCCGAAACTTCAGTATGTAAGTCTATGATGCTGTTCTTCACAATACATTTGGGAGATGCAACTACATGTCTGGTGACTTTGTATCCCTAGATCCGGTTAATAGTTACTACTTGCTATGTGTCACTTCCATCAGATAGGGCTATCCAATCCATCTGTGCAGCGACTGAACACAACTTTTAGTGATTTATGTCAAGAGATTTTTGTAGCATGACTGATCTAGTAAAAAAAAAACTTTTGTATGTCTATTCAAAGTATGAGTCTTCCAATGTTTGTCTTACTGTCTTTATTATTACCTGTTTACAGAGAAATAAGTTAAAGAAACCAGGTAAATAATTGATAACTTCTCTTTTATGACGCAAATCACAGTATCAGTTGGATATAAAACAACGGTAATTCAGAGAGTTCGAGGTGACTGGATGGATCTAATTTATCATAAAGGTGTGTTTCCATCTAGCTGGCCAAAATCAGCCTTTTACAAATACCTTCCCTGCAGCCACTTAACTGCAGGCACACCTTCTTTACTTGTCTTACTAATATGTGAGAGCCTGTGAACCTTTATTAGGAAATATACAATCAATGGCAATCTTTACTAAGGTATCGAAGAAATATACCAGAGAAAAGATTGAAAATAGGTTGTTGATAGTGGATTGGTCCATCAGTGCAATTCCACTTTTTGGAGGATTGTTATACCCTTAACTAGGTTGATCAATCAGTGTGTAGCTCTCACCCCTGAAGGAGCCGCTGGAATAACCCAGGTCATCACTTGTTTGTCTATGGGTATGATCTTCAGCTGCCCCACTAGCATAACGGCCCTCTTCTAGTGCCCACTTAAATTAAGATCTTCATAATGAGGAGAGAGGGTATAGGGATCCTAGACTTCCAGGGTGTAACAGACGACTCCAGACTCACCAGACCTTTGTTAGCATCTCAGTGTAGATCTACTTGTGATACAGTGAATGGTAACTGGAATATTAAATGAGCAAGAGATGAGTACAGATTTGCAGCAGGAGAGACACCAGCCATGCTCCAGAGGTCCTTTATGTTCCAGGTACCCCCAGCAGACATCAGCTTCTCTGGTTCTCCTCCTCTGGCAAACAACATAGGCCTCCTCGATACTAGAGGCCCCAGGGGAACTCTTCCCACACCCCAGCCTCTGCCCACCCCCAGGCCTCAGGCCTAGCCTGGGGGTTGGCTGGACAGCATCCAGCCCTAATCCATGGCTGGTCCTGACTAGTCTGAGCACATGGCAAATCCCTCCAGCATATGTACCTTATCCCAGCATGCACCACTGTTTGAGAGAAACCCAGTGATTGGCTGCTGCACTGTACATACACTTACAATGTCTCTCATTGGCGGTCCCACAATATAGCAGAGTCACACTCCACCCAGGGGGGTACAGGCAATGTCAGACACCTGGAATTAACCAGATAAATGCCACTATAATCCAGTCAGGCTGCCTACAGCCCTGGCAATCCCTAAATGTCTAGTAGCCACCTCACAGAAGGTGCAATTCCACATTATTATTATTATTATTATTATACAGGATTTATATAGCACCAACAGTTTGCCCAGCGCTTTACAATATAGGGAAGACATTACAATTACAATACAATTCAAGACAAGATGGATAAGGAAGGCCCTGCCCCTGGGGCCTTACAATCTAAGAGGGAGGGGGAGGTGATACATGAGGAGGTAGCTGTGTGGGGATGATTTGTTTGATAAAGTGATAGTTCAGTGGTCAGGTTGAGCTGGAATAGGCTTCCTTAAAGAGATGAGTCTTAAGGGATCGCCTGAAGGCAGTCAGAGTTGGAGATAGTCGGACCGTTTGGGGTAGAGAGTTCCATAGGATGGGAAAGGCTCTAGTGAAGTCCTGGAGTCGAGCATAGGAGGAGTTGATGAGGGAGCTGGAGAGTAGAAGGTCATTTGAAGAGCGGAGGGGGCGGTTAGGGTGATACTTTGAGACAAGGTCTGAGATATAGCCGGGGGCAGGGTTGTGGATGGCTTTGTAAGTGGTTGTTAATATTTTGAACTTTATCCTTTGGGCTATTGGAAGCCAGTGCAGGGATTGGCAGAGGGGGTTTGCAGACACTAAGCGTTTGGTCAGGTGCATGAGTCTAGCAGCTGAATTCATGATGGACTGAAGGGGGGATAGCCTGTGTAGTGGACCAACTAGGTTGGTCCATCAGTGCAATTCCACTTTTTGGAGGATGGTTATATGTTCAATCACCCATCACTTTCTTATATCTTTAGACTTTCTTGGTTACCCCTGGGTGATAGCAACTCTTGGCCACTGCGAGATTTACCTGCCTACTGGTAGTTCTCTCATTAGCAATACATTCATTTCAGTTTGATTAATGGGAGTCGAGTTAAAGGTGAGTTAAATCTTTCAGTAGAAAACCGATTTATTCATCAATGTAGCCCTAGGCTAAAACATTTAAACACAAGCCCCTGTTCTGCTTGCTTAGGGCAAACTTTGAGAGGAGTTTTTGTAACTAGAGGGGGCCATGCACTAGTAGATTTCCAAGCTAAAGACCTTTCTTTACCAACGAAAGATCTTTCTGTATCACCCGATAATGCCATCAGAGACTTGACGAATGTTGAACGGAATTTTGTTTTATTTTCACTTTCAATTTTGGAATGAATGGAGTTTCCCGAACGAAAACCATATTCACTGTTAGAATTTCGTTCATTCGAGAAAAATGTTCCATCCTGCTCCTTCCACTTTTTTCGTCACTATGGTCAAATTTGATAATCGATTTGACCCCATCAACTAATAGAAAGTCGAAGGAAAGATATGGCAAACCTTTACACTGTAGCTGGATAAGTGAGACTTAGTCTGGGATAGGCGCAGGAGTAAATTTCATCAAAGA
The DNA here is from genome assembly GCF_000935625.1 of Nanorana parkeri. Classification (NCBI taxonomy): domain Eukaryota; kingdom Metazoa; phylum Chordata; class Amphibia; order Anura; family Dicroglossidae; genus Nanorana; species Nanorana parkeri. Next base: position 294,265 of record NW_017307717.1, read on the forward strand.
TAGCATAGAGGGTATAAAGGACACTTGTCACCAATCTTGACCCAGCAAACTAACCTTTGAATTGGAAGATTATGATGCCATTTTATTTTCTGCTTTTCAAACAGTTCCTGGAGCAGATTCTATTTTAGACTTTTTAGGCCGTATCGATCAGCTCCCGGGAAGGACAGGTGCTGCGTGTGATTTGTACACAGCCCCCGTCCTTCTCTATGGGAGTATGCGGCTGTACACCGCCCTACGCTCAGCCGCCCTGCATGTCCGTGCGGGTGTCTGTACTCATACACTGACAGGATGGATCCTGTCTGCGTCCGAGCCAGGAAACACCCACCCATACGGACCTGCACTTGGGGTGAGCATAGGGCGGCGTACGGCTGTATACTCCAATAGAGAAGGACGGGGCCTGTGTACTAATCACACGCAGCACCTGTCCTTCCCGGGAGCTGCCGGATACGGCCGTGCACGCAGCACGGAGCTGTACGTGTCGGCCGTTTCTAGTGTGAATGAGGGCTAAAAAATACAGTAGCTCATTGAGCAGGTCCATGCACTGCTTTGTTGGAGGTGGTGGGGGCGTTATTCAGCAACGTCAGGGTTAACTGTAATCGCATGTGACTTTAATTGCATTAATGGTCTTAAAGCTGATTATATTTTGCCCTCTCTTGTTCTTCCTCGCCCCTATCTTCATCATGCGAATTACATTTTTAAATAAAATATTTCCATTACATACCTTAATTTATACTCAGTATATCAAAATGTCTTGATGGGTAGATGTCAGTCTGGAAGAGTGGGTGTTCCTAGACAGGCTGCATTTGCATGCAGAATGCCCTAGGTAACCTGCCATATGTGATAATGAGCTTCTATAGCTGAAAGAACTGAAATACAATAAATACAAGTGGTGGGGACAGAAAGAGGAAAGACTAGATGTTGCTGGAAGTCCTCCAGGCAGGAAATGTGGAAGCCTCTCCCGCTGACTTGCTGCAGTTCCTAATGCACATTATGAGAAGCTCACAGTATGCAGTGAAATCAGAGTAAGCAATGTCAGTCCAGGAGGGCTAAATGTAGATCGAGGAAGCCGCTTGTTGGTTTACAAGTGATCTCGGCAATGTCGCCAAGATCACTTGTAACAAGACTGCAGGTCCGTCCTCCACCCCCCCACACCACTCAGCCCCCAGTGTAACAATAAAGAGAAACTGTTGCCTCTAAATGCTATCACACAGTGGCGTGTTAGTTCCTGTGTGATAGCAATAAAGTTAAGTGAAAAAAATAAGTAAAAAATTATAATTAAAATAAAAAGGAGATTAAAAAGTAAAAATTAATTAAAAAAATAAGTAAAAAATAATAATATGATACATTTATAAAAAAAATAATAAATAAAAATGTAAAAAATAAAAAAAAATTAAAACTAACCCTTCCGCCCTCGCCATCTGGTTGCCATTCTCCATTGGGGGGTTTGGAGGGGCGTATTGAGGAACCTGGCCTTGGGGCAGAGAGAGTAGATCTGGGCCTGGATATAACTCTTAAAGGTGCCTAAGCCATGGTGCACCTTCGAATATGAGGAGGTGATATGCTTGTCCTCCGATTTTTAGAGAGCCAGTATTTTTTATCAGAGGCTCAGTATCTTTTAAGGTGCTCTTGGAGAACTCAATGATTGGTCTGAGAGAAGTATGTTCTAGCACTTTTTAGTACTAGTGCTATGTTATGCTTTTTTTTTTGTAATACGTTTGCCTGAAGGGGGACGTGCAGGCTTCATTTTTTTTTTTAGATACGCATTTAGAAGGGTTTAACTTGATATAAATGATCTTATCAATATGTGTTTATATTATCATTACCAAGCCTTTTCTTTTCTTAGTACAGTACAAAGTAAAATGAGGAAGTCTGATTCATGTAGGACTGAGTGATAGCATATGAATGAGTCACAAAATGTAAATAAGTTACAAGCTCAGGGCAGAAAACTTGGTTAGTATATGAAGCCTTAAAGCTGAAGCTTATTCTGCTTACATTTTGCCTTCTCTGGTTTTTCCCCCCTTCTTCAACATGCAAATTACATTTTTTAATACAACCTTTAATGCAACATTTTCATTACATACCATAGTTTAGACTCAGCAATGTTTTTGCTGGGTCTCTGTGCTTCTCTGTGTAATGCAGGCAAATTATGGTTGGTGGGAGGGGCCAGCAGGCTGCTGTATATAGCTTCCTGAAAACATCACAGCACCCTGCTTCAATACTCCTATAAGGAGTCCTCAGCCCTGATGCAAGAAGTGGCTCTTGGGAGGTGTAATGCAAATATCCAAATGCTTTGATGGTTGTGTGTCAGTCTGAAGGAGTGGACATTTCTTTGCATTTTGTATTTGCAGGCAGACCACCTACTCTCACTCCCATTATTGCATTAGCAATTTACCCCTTGCTGAGACCTCTGTGCCTGGCCTGTATAAGCAGATACTGTATAATCACGACGGACAATCCTTACCAGATAGCTGAACTCACCAAATACCTTTTAATCCACAAACTGTTTTATTCAGGCAGCAGGTTACAGCAGACAACAGGATACAGCAGATGAATGAACAGCTGGTATTTGAAGGTCAGAGATGGTAATGTTTCCAAGCATGTATGCAGATTAATATGTAGCCATGTTACAGTCAGCCATTTTGATGCCAGAAGACAACCTCATGAAGAAGGAACATTACACACAAAGGGCGGGAATGCAGAAAAACATGCAAAATGTGCACTAACCCAAAATGACCACAAGATGTAAGTATAATAACAAGCTATACAATACCAATGAGCAAATGGCTTAAGGAAAATGAACTATATAAATTCTCATTTCACATTAGTACGACTATTAACCGTGGCTATGCATTGTGGCAACACACAGCACATCACCCTAGGTAACACATGTGATGCTGAGCCTCCATGATTGAAAGAACTGAAATTTGAATGAATGAAAGGGGCTGGCTAGTTTTAATCCTTCCATGCTGTATCCAAAACTAAAGCAATAAAATGGGAAATTGTATCATACTTACCTGTAATTTTTCTGGTGCCTATCATGGCAGCATACTAATGATAGAACACCACCCTCTACCCCACCACAGGATCAGTGTAAATCTACAAAAGAGTGAATTCAACCCCTCCATGGCATTCTCGTAGCTTGACCTACAGCTGTTGGCTTGACCTCGGCACGTGTAGTAGATCCCCTTGGTATAGGCGCCATCTTTAATAAGAGCATTTTTTTTCCTCTTTCTGTCAGGGCACAGGAGCGTGATGATGCCAACAGCTGAGCCCCATGCCCTGACAGCAAGAGGATAAAAATGTTCTTATTAAAGGTGGCGCCCAGACTAAGGGGACCTACTACGCAAGTACTGGTTCACACCGGCATTGACCGGCCGGAGGAGTGAAAAAAGGCCGCACATTCACAAAGAAGGGGTATAGTTAAAAGTAAACAGAAACGCTAACATAGTCTGATGCAGTAGGAAGGGGAAGAAAGGAAAAAAAAAACATTTTTGCCTTTGAAGACCACTGCCCACCTAATAATAAAAGTCAGGTCGGCCCCAGTTGGGAGACTAGCCACCCCAAAAAACCAACCAGAATGGGCTTCCAACTTCCTCTGCACATTTAGCAGCCCAAAGGCCGGGACTGTTCCCGGGGGAGGCTGAACGCAGGCAGATGCTGCACTGCATGTGGAAGTACCTAACCATTGGTCCTCAGGTTAGTGGCAAGGGGAAACAAAAGAGGATGCCATGGGGGGGGTTGAATTCACCCTTTTATAGATTTACACTGGTTCTGTGGGTGGCATAGAGGGAGAAGCATTAGTATGGTGCCATGTAGGCATCAGGAAAAAGCTTTGGCTACAGATAGACTTTATAATTGGATAATTCCCTCCCTCCGTTCCCTCATTCCCTCTGTTCCCTCATAAAAATAAAAAAAAGTATTCTTCAAATTCTACTTTGCAGGGGTACACGACGTGAAATGTGGTTCCTGGTAAGATATTATCATGTATTTAGATATCACATGTATGCATGATGGTGCCATAGACACATCTGATATCTTCTAAACAGGAAGTATAGTGATATGAGATCAGCTACCGTACAACGCCTCATGTGCTGCTGTATGATATCTTTCACTTCAAACTCATCAGGTTCTGGTGGAAAGCCTGGCATAGAGCTGATATTAAATTGTAACTAATATAAGTAGCAGAACTTGCTGTCATAATGTTGTTTTCCAAGTAGACCAACACAAGCAGGATGAAGTTTATAAAACAAATTCATTACAACAGATAGGAATAATTGTGTTATTATCATATGACAAAATCTACTCTCTCTCATTGAAGGAGTTGTAAAGTCACAGCATAGACTATCCTGTTATAACATCAGCATTGTAATAGGAATACATTGTATATTTGTTTTTGATAATGCAATTAAAGCTTACATGAAAAAATCCCTTTTATGTACTGAGCGCTGCCTTCTGTCTGCCCATCACTTTCATTAACTTCCTGGATTCCCAGTGTGCTTTGCATCTCTTTCCCTGCTGCTTGATGTGATGTAATCTCAATTTCTCAAGGCTACATAACCAATCATGCATTACTTCCAGCAAGCAATGATAATGTTACATTGTTCAGATGTTGATTTGTAGTTCAGAAGGCAGGCTTAGTTAAAGTTGTGACACAAGGAAGTGCATATCCACAGGGCTGAGTGAAATTGTGTCAGTGAACTTAGGAAGTACATCCCGTGGGCATATTGCAGGGCATGGGAGTTGGGGAAATGTGACAATCTTTCATGTTGCACCCTAGATATGGGTATAACATGAAACATAATCAGAATGATGCAGAATTCTTTTAAGTTATATCCAAATCTTTGCTTGTTTTTTGTTACCCCTGGATAAATTGCACTTTCTTAAGGTGGTCTGATTGTGCATGCATATCCAGCTGCCCTCTAAAGCCCATGGGCAGCCTTATGATGGCCAGAGTTGGGCAAACAACTGAGAACAATGGCGGCCATATAACTGCACAGATTTCAACAAACTCAGAGAAGGGCAACAAAATTAATAAGGTGGATGAAGGGCCTGAGATATGAAGATAGATTACAAAAATCAAGCTTGTTCTCCTTAGAGAAGATACAAAAAAGGTCACAAGCACTCTAGCATGTAGAAAACAAGCACTCCAGCATGTTTTAAATTATTTTGCGTAGGCATCCGCAGTCATTTCAGCACCCACCCTACAATTAGGGTTTTCTATGCGGTCAGGAGTGCGATGGGCGTGCATGTTTTTTGAACTACTTATAGAATAGACACCCAAGAGGAGATAGGATTTCAATTTACAGACTCATAAATAGGGACTGCAGTATCATGAATAAACTATTTAAACTGAGAACCCTGAGGAAGACACGAGGAAGACAATCTCAGAATGCATAAGGGATTTTTTTTTTACTGTCAGAGCAGTAAAAATGTTTGGAATGAAGGCTAGCAATAAAATGAGGGAACATTGTAGAAACAGGGAGAGTCTATCTAAGACTATAGCAACTGACACTAAACAAGAGGGGAGAACAGTAGGAAACCCAATGTGTACAGAAAACAAGTTGCAGTAGCTCTAATCTACCGCTAGATGTCAGTTAAATACTAGAACATAATATATGCAATAAAATACAGTACATGGCAGTGCAATGACAATAGCAGAATATAACATTGGCTGTGGCAGCATAATCTGTGTCTTGCCTCCAGGAGTGTTAAAATTTGCCGCAATCCTCATCTAATGGGTAAAGTAAAGGCATTTCTGTACTTTGATCCCTAACTCTGCTCAGTAAAAGTGAAAGTCTTGCCAAGTGAAAATCTTTTTGGAAAACATATAATAATTCAAAGTTACATCAAAAAGAAATCATAAAACACAGGTATGGATGTTTGACTAGACGCATTGGTCAGACATGTGTTTGGTTAGCCCTTCCCTTGCAGAGACATCTCTCTCTATATAATCTGGATGATATTAGAATAACGTTTTCTTACAGGTCACACCCGTCACATTGTGCTATTGAGCTCTTTTGCCCAGTCTTAAAATACCCATAAAGGTGACAAAGTGTAATCACTTAAACTAAAATCGTTCTATGCCTGTGGGCACCAAAACTTGGCCAGAGCACAATCCACACTTTGTTTCTGAGTTTCAGTTGGAAATATTTGCAGGTAGTTTAGTTTGTTCACGGGGGGTTTGAGCCAAAATGTGTGATGCATGGTGCTTTCCTACGTGTAGTAGAGCAGGTTCACATACTGTATGCTTCAACTCTATGGTTTTGCTGATACTTGTCCAATGAAAATGAGACAACTTTTTTTTTTTTATTCTGGAGAATTGTAAAGCTGAAGTCTAATCTGCTTATATTTTTTTTTACCTTTCCTGGTTTCTCCCTCCCCTCAACATGCTAATGACATTTTCATTAAATCTTTTTCATTACATAATTTATTTTAGACCCAGTGGTGTCATCGGTAGGTCATTGTGCTTCTTTGTGGAATGCAGGCACTTCATAGCTGGTGGGAGGAGCTTCCTAGGCAAGCTGTATTTGCATGCAGACCACCCTAGGTTCCTCTTGCATGTAATGCTGAGCCTCCATGATTCAAAGAACTGAAATCAAATAAATGACCAGAGACAGCTAGGCTGGGATGGGAGGGGCTGGATGTCATTCAGCCAGGAAATGAGACGGGATCTATCTGACTTGCTGCCGCTTTTAATGTACATTGTGAAATGTGGGGCTAAGAAGAGGAAACAGTGGGAGGGCTGGTCTGAGGGAAAGAGCTGAGCTGCTGCTTACCCATGCTTGCAGCCACACTATCCACACTGTGCACCTGGGTACTGACGGTCCTTGCAAGGGAAAGCAAAAAGGGACAAACCATTTTAGGATGGAGGGGTCATTACCCCACTCTCTTACACCAAATTTGGGGCATATTTTCTCTCACTGACCAGCAGTAAGGGGCACAATTTTACTAACATCTGCACTCTGTATACAGTGATTTATCTTACATAGTCCTGACCCCTGCACTACATTCAATATGTTGTACATTGTATTCCTGGCCACTGAACTGCATATACTCTTGACCCCTTCACTTATACATATATTAATATACACACAAACACACACACACATATGAGAATATATTTATATATGAGGAAACAAAAAATATGAGAATATATCTATAAATACATACAGTATACATACATACATACATAGGTGCTGGTGTGCCTGCAGGAGTGGCAGTGCTGGTGGAGGGAGGGAGCTGTGCCACCCGCCCCGGCCCATTTATAATAATAATTGTTTCCCCCCATATCAAATCTGCCACTGGCCCTGCTGGCGGCGCACGGGGCACTGCCTCCCAACCACCCCCGTGCCTCCCCATCCACCACACTGAGCCACTATTACCTGGCTTCTCTCCACTTTTTCTATGTCCTGCAACCTGCTCAGTCCGGGTACTGACGAGATGCCCCACCTCCTGCAGAGCCCGCACTGTACTGAGAGCCACGCATTCCTTGTGACAGCTGCTGCTTGAGTCAGTGAGAGGCAGCCGCGGAGCCTCCGTGCCGTTTCAATGACGGCCCATCCTGCACAGGATCAGAGGAGCCCGGGGACCACCAACATTTTCTCGCGGACCACCAGTTGGATGACCGCTGGCATAGCTCATTTTGTGCTTCCATCCCCACATGTAGGATAGCCACAAGCACTGGCTTTGTACCTCCACCACTGTCTACACTTGGCTATCTACAAAGGACATGGTTGGACTTTGTGAATGCCCACATGTAGATGCAGAATGTCTAATTCTGCATGACCTGGTCATAAAGGCACATTGCCAAATCTTTTCAAGATGGGACACTTTGCTTCAAAGCTTGATGTGGGAAAGAAAAACATAGAAGCAGCCCAAGCTGAGACAAATGCAAGTTATGTGGTTGCATTGTTCACCCTTAGGCTAGTAACGTCAACGGGGCATCACAAAACAGCCAGGCAACTGTAGTTTTCCAGAGATCAATGATGGCAGCCACCTAGGAAAGGTTTACTTTATTGTACAGTATATATACTTCAATATATATGGTCAGTGTCAGGTTCAGGGTGGCTTAACAGGGGCAAATATCTTCCAGCCTTAATGTGAGTCCTTTGAGTGCAAAGACTCACTGCAGTACTCATCCAGTAGTGACAGGGACCCATGAACAGTTCTTAGTTTCTTAATTTTTTAGGCAAACGCTCGCAGGGGAATTTTTCCAACAAGTCTAAAGATCTCCTTGTGAAATCACAGGCATGTCTGGCCACCTAAAGTACGGAAAATTGCCTCCTAGGAGCCCAGGAACAACCCAATAATAGTAAGTGATTGTCAAAATTCAGGAACATTACTGGATACCAAGCCATTTATGTTAAACCTGAGTGCTGAAAAGGAACATGGGGGGATAATTTATCAATGTTTTCACCTAAGATTCACACAACCATAGATTCTCACATTTACAGTATCCCATAAGAGTCCATTAAAAAAATGTGTGAATCTTTGGTAAAAACATTCCACATTCATTTTAGCAGACCATGGTGTCTATTTATCAAAGTCAGTTGGTTCTTACATGTCTTTTTGTCCCATGTCAATCCCTGTGTATAACTAGCTCACAAATCAACCAGTATCAAACAGCAATTTTGTATGAAAAAATAAAAATGTATGACCTTGTACTTTTTGGCAAAAATTATATTTCCTCTTCAGTTTTGAAGGACAGATTTACAAGGCAGTCTAAAGGGCACCAACCATTTGCATAGATAATGATTAGAACTGTGTAGTGCTGCAGTAGCAGAAAAATCATAATAAAACCTGCAGTAAAAAATGAAAGTCTGAATATGAGTTGGCTGTTGTAGGATCTATAGGCAGCTTAAAGCTAAACTCCCAGATAAGCAAATATTGGCTAAATACAAGAGCCATGTGTATTCTTCCTTCAGTCTTGGTGAGCTTTGTGTATTTCTTCCAGATATGTGCAGTTATTCAGTGTGAGCTTTGAGGCTTCCTGTAATGAAGACCAGTCACTGCTACTCTCTCTATCCTTGTGCAGGGTGACTGGTCTTGTCTCCGCCCCTACTGTAGTCTTCTGCTGGCAGCCTGTAGTGGGTGGAGCTGCTGGGCCCCTCCCACACCTCTGCTTTTTGCACAGGCTATGCTCCGCATAGTTTGGTTTATCCTTGAGGAAAAAGAGACTTTTTCTTGCTGTTTTTATTTTTTATCAATTCTTTTGTTGAAGAAAATAGATCTGAAGAAAACTGACTTTTTTTGCTGTGTTTTCTTTTTGTTTTTTTCCATTTGATTGCTAAATAAAGTAAGTTTTCTTTATTGGAATTCTTTCGGCAAGCCACGAGAGATCTAAAGAAAACTCTTTTTTGTCACATTGTGAATACTTTGTTGTCACATTGTAACAAGGATTTGTGTTTCCAAATTTTTCACTAAAATATTTTTGTTTCACTTCACTTTTTAACAACTTAATATAATATTTGTTTAGATACTTTTCACACTTACACCTGTTCTTTTCTCCGAGAGAGGTCTGAACAGATAATGCCTTTGAATATTGAGATATACAGTTTGCAGTGTGGATGTTTTTTGCATGTACTAATTGCCGCATGTTATTTACACAGAGATTTGATTTCATTACATATAATTCTATGTGAAGAGTAAGTTTGACACTTTATTGTACTAACTTATTTAACACTATAACATTTTTGGGTGTATCACCGTAAGGCTTTTAGCGCTGTACTTTACATCGATTAACCCATAAGGCTTACCGCCTGAGTCTAGCCGCTTCTAGCTAATCCGTTTTTTCTGTTAGGTTCCCTTTTTCCATTAGCGCATGTTTTGTCTATCATATGCCCCGCATAGTGATGATGTCACTACTACTTTTAGGAGGTCATACAAGGATCAAAATGGCATTTGGTGTACACAAAGTATATAGTATATAGTTTATATTCTTTGTGGCTAATGAGGAATATATTGATACAACGCTTTCTGTGGCTGGAGTTCTGCTTTAATAAAAGAAGGCTTGTAGTTACTGAAAATCAGATTACAACCCCAGCAAGTAGTTCAGCATTGAGCCTTGTACAAACCGTTTCAGACAGGGAAATCCCGATACCTCTACACTGATCTTATGATCTCAGCTGACTGGTGGCTGCGACTACACCTCACTGAATAATACAGAGATTTTTAGAATTCTCCTTTTTGCAAACAGGAAACAGGTGGTTGATAGTAACCTAAGCAGGGAACACCCCCACATATTACCACAGATGTTTAAAGGTAAGGGATTCCCAATTTATAAAAGAGGAAACCCATTTAAAGTGATTATATCACTGTATAATAATTTAAAGTAAACCTGTGACAAGAATAGGTGGCCCTTTCATAGCTGATCTTCTTCCAAAAATACCAGTTCCCTGGCAGCAGTTCTGATATTTACACAGCTCTGTCACACATTACAGTCCTGTCCGGCAGGGCAGCAGACCTGATTTTTTTTCTGCTGCAGTCAGTAACACTTAGTCATACCAGGCCCTTCAGGTCTGATAGGAATTTTAAGGGGGACCCCAATGCTCACCCCCTTAATCCCCGCAACAGCCCCCCCCCCCCTTGTGAATGAGTAAGGGGTAGTTGTTACCCCTCCCCATACACCAAAAGAAAAAAAGTAAATAAACACAGAACACCTTGAAAAAGTCCTTATTTGAACACACATTTTCCAGGTGTTGTGTGTTTATTTCCTATTTTCTTTCCTATTTGGCGAATGAGTAGGGGTAACAACTACCCCTTTCTCATTCAGAAGGGAGGGTGGCATCTGTGTACCCCCTTTATGAAAGGGGGCACCCAGATGCAGATAAGCCCCTCTGCCCACAGACCCCAACAACCACCGGTCCAGGTCATTGACATGGGGACAAGGTCCTTTTCCAGGGGTTCTCACCTGGAAAAGCACCCGCCTAATTTTGAGGGCATGTGGCCTGGTATGGTGCAGGAGGGGGTCCATGTTTTGGCATTGAGGTCCCCCTTAAAATTCCAACCAGACCTAAAGGGTCTGGAATGAATTTGCAGGGAAATCTCACACTTTTTTTGGGACATCAGAGGGTCTGGTATGAATTGGTGTGGGGGAACCCCACACTGTTTTTTTAAATTATTATACCTTTTGACAACATTCAAGAATTTGGTCTGCTTTGGCGGACCATTCTCCCCGTTCCAGCTGTTTGTTTGGCTTTGCCGAGCCGTAGCATCTTTGTTCGGCTCGGCTGCATTCAGGTGTTTACCTAAGGATAGCCCATACAGCAACCATTTGGTTCAGCTGAACAGAATGCTTTCTGCAGCTGAAGAGAGCCGAAGGATTAGCTGAACTTTCAGATAAATCCTTCAGCTCTATAGTGAATAACCCCCTAAGTGTCTCTTTATGTAGCAGTGTGGGAATTCTTCATCACATGGAACTGTGTATTTACACTGGAACACATCGGTCTGACCAGAGACAAAAAAGTGCACACAGTCTGGGACGGTCTGCAGTCACCCTAGGGGTAGGAGTACATTGAGGAGGAAAGTGTGATGAGGCAGATCCGGGATCTCTTGTTAATTTACTCTAATTTTCTGGCATGTATCTCTACCTCTATTTGTCCTGGAACAGCTGCAGTCAGGCTCATTGTTTGTTATACAGAATTTGTATTACCCGATAAACACTAACTGTGGGATGCGTGAACAAACTTGCAAGCCATAGTTAGAAAACTGAACTACTGATACTGAACCCTAAGTTCAATCAGTGATAATGAATATGTTCTGCCACTCATATAACACTGTGGCTAGACTTGCAAAAACAAGAAGGGTTGCAGTAGTTTTGGTTAAAGTTAACCCATACTCCATCTTAAACTTTCAAAAGTAAAAGATTGCTAATGTTCCCCTATTTCCTGCCCCACTCTGTGGCAGGGTCGCACACCACTTACAGATAGGTGCAATCAATAGCAGAACACCTATAATTAACCAAATCATACTAGACTACAAATCAGCCAGACTGATTACAGTGCAAGCAATACTTAATTTTAGTAGCCACTCCATTTATGGTGGAATGGGCTATATAAGATTAAGATAAAAATAAAGAAAATGTAATTGAATATTAAATAATATAAAGAAAAATATTTTATAGAGTTTTGAAAAGTTACATGTTTTTCACTTTTAGAGACTTGTGTAACAGGTATTGCTTATGTTCCTATTTTACAGAAGTGGTTTTATGAAGAAACATGATTGGTCAGGGCAATGATGCATTAACTGGAAGAGTAACTGAATGTACTGTTGACACAAGCCATGTACAGCGACAGCCGGTGTCCCAGGAGGTACAGCTGTCAGTGCTGAAAGAGGTGGCCAGCTTCTGTGCAACAGTGTGTTTCATAAGCATGGTACAGGAAGTGACAAATAAACCTGTAAACTGTAACCTTCCAGTTTCCAATAAGGGATATCAGTTATTTTATTTCTTACAGTCATTCTCACAGTCATGTGTCACATATTTTGTAACATCTTGTCCAATGGCCATTGCACAAATGATGGATGTGTAAACTACCCAGACGTTCAGGTTTGGGCAAATACTGTTAAAGGAGAACTATGAGGTGAGTGCTTTTCACTCACCTCATAGTTCTAGCCGACCTGTGACAATGAGACTGTCACAGGTCGGCTCAGTAGATCGGGAGGTGAGCGAACAGGTACCGGGGTTCGCTCACCTCTCGATCCTGTCACGGCTCTCTGCCGTGACAGGGGGAGGGGCTGGATTCCCCTCTCCCCGCTCCGATCTGCCAGCGCTGACTGGCGGAACAGCCGGGGGAGGGGGCGGGTACAGCTGGCTCTGCCTCTAGATAGGCAGAGCCAGCTGTCACTCACGCAGCTGGGCGGATCCCGTCATCTACGTCGGGATCCGCTCAGGCTGCGGCGTCTCAGTATACCGCAAGCTGTAGCTCGCGGTATACTGAGCTTAGGGTAACGGGAGGATGCTAGTTTGTGTCCTCCCGTTACCCTAAGGAGAACTATGGGGAAAAACACTGACCCCATAGTTCTCCTTTAAGATGAATCAATCACAGACATCCTATATATCTTTAAAACTCTTTAGAGGTCACAGCTTTGCACTGGAATCCTTATGCCCTTTTGCCCTGATAGTACAGTAGAGGTCTCTTTCTTCCTGCCAATTGCTAAATTTATTAACAGCGTATGAAGCAACAAAATTAAGGCTGCCTATGCAGCAGCAGCCAGGTATGACTCCCAGGCTTAGGACAGCAGAGCCAGCAACTCCCGATCTTGCCACTGTAGGTGAAATGTGAAGATTTGGGCATGATCAGGTGATGGGTACCATCACACCTCTGCAGATCTTCTCTGCTAATGGATCTTAGAGGAAAAAGTCTTGGACCATCTAGCCCAATAAACTGTTGCTTTCTTCAGAGCTGCAGTTCTGGTGCAGGCCTCTTGTAGAAAGCTGATGTTTCCCACTTACTTTCTCTAGAAAGCCACTGGACCTCCATAAATGTGTCCAGCATGCATACTGTATTTTCTTCCATCATAACGAAGATAATCACCTGCACACCACGGTCCAATGCATCAATACATCCTTTTAGTGACAGCAGATACACATGGCATCACAAGTATATTGATGCATTGGACCTTGGTGTGCAGCTGACTATCTCCTCTAAGTTTGAATATGCGCCAACCACATGTCATTCCAGCACCCTTCTACATACTACACTGGGATTCTGGTCTGTTGTGCAATGGGATATCTGTTTATTGTGGACTCCTCCATCAAAAGACACATGCCTTGCTATTTGATGGTCCAGATAAGAACTATCGCACCACATCAAGTTTGAAAATGAACTCAACACACTTCAACAAAAGCTCTGTTGGTTTCAGTAAGACCCAAGGATCCTTATCTATATATCATGCAGTGGCGTATCCAGGGCAGCCTTTCTTAACCAGGGTGCTGTAGCACCCTAGTGTGCCTTCTGGCTTCCTCATGGGTGCCTCAAAAGTTTCACACAAAGTCATGCCTCTGATGTGAAGAAGCCTCCTAATTTGAAAGGGTGACTGTAATGTTAAGGGGACTCTGATGTGAAGGGGGGAATCCCACTTTTTTGTGTGTTTTTTCCTTGGTGGTCTTCCTCCCTAATATGCATACCAGACCTGCATCTCGGATAGGAGCCTGTTATGAATTTTGGGGAGACCATATATTGTTTTTTGCATTTACAGTTTTTATATTTTAGAATGGGGTGCCCCGAGAATTTGCATACTTTTATAGGGTGTCGTGACTACTCACTTCTTTTGCCAGGTTCTGACAGATAAATCATCTAATGAAGAGCTGGGCAGAGGAACTGAGTAGTGTAAGCGTTCCTCTACCCTGGCTGAGCTGTCTGTCACTACTGTCACTATTGGTCTGTGCTGACAGGAGGTCTAAATGGGGCGTAGCTGACAGGAGGACTAAAAAGGCAAAAACCTCTCCTCATGCCTGGGACAAGGGGACCGATTTGCTTTGGTGTCACTGCAATCAATGTGAGTCTGTGCTGATATAGGTCTGAATGAAGCACAATATAACTAAAGAGGCACACACCCCTCCTCATCATTGGGGCCTGGACTATGGGACCAATCAGCTAAGCTGTCACTGCCATCAATCATGAGTCCGCTATACTATTTGGATACAAAAATATCTTTGCCAATACCCTCCATATTCCATACTGTACATTCCCTGTTCCACACCGCTTTATTCCATATCTAATGCTGTATGTTTCCTATTCTGCTCTGGCTCATTCCATATTCCATGCCATACGATCCTTATTTCACACCAATTTACTCTATATGTCATGCTGTACATTCCTTATTCCTCATCACCTCATTTTATGCACCTTGTTATATTCAACACCGCTTCATTCTGCACATTGTGCTGTAAATGTCTTTAAATCTGCATCAACAGTACAAGGCCAGCAGACAGTACAGGGCCAGCAGCTTTAGTGTGTGTCTGGGTGTGCTTGCTAGCCACTGTAACATGTGTGTCTGGGTGTGTGAGAACTGGGGTGTCAGAGGTTTTCACAGTGGCACAAATGCTATGCTTGCCATAGGCCCTTTTTACCATACATACACCCCTGATATTATGAATTGTGTATCCAGACCTGTGGAATCCTGTTTAGAATTTCTGACAATACATTTGCCATCCTTACCGCCACTTTCATTTTAAACTATCTACTGCAACCTGCTGGTTTAAGTATATCTATCTAAAGCCAAAACCTTTTTTTTGCATAAATTGGGAAAGTGTTGTTCTTTGGGGATTTTTTTTGTTTGCTATCTGAGATTAACCCCATCTCTTTGTCCTGGAGGCCACTGTCAGCAAGTGGTGGGTTCTCACTGGAACTGATATAGAGGGTAAATCTTCTAATGGTGACACCTGTTTTGATGACAACGGTCTAGAGCTGGCCATACACCTTACAATTATCGTTTAATTTTTTTTGTCCCATCATCGCACCCTCGTTCAATTTCCACACACATAGCCCATCATGCACTGACCAATTTAGATTTTGTTAATCGTACGTCAGCTAACTTGCTAACTTGCCGAATTTGATTGATCAACAGAACAGATTTTTAGTTTGCGCATGTGCAGTGTTCATTTTGTGATTTTTGCTGTATGAAAACACCACTAATCCATCGATTTTCGTCCGTTTCAACAAAAGTTTTCTAGTCTACCCGTTCAATCAAATTCGGCCAGTTGTACTGTAATTGCGATTGTGCACTTCCCATCAACCGGCTGATTATCGTATGAAAAACGGATCGCATTCATTTTTCGAACGATAATTGTAAGGTGTATGGGCACCTTTAGAAAGGATTTCCCTTCCTTTGGAGAGTTTTCCTTTCATTTTTTGTTGTGTCTTGAATGAATATGTACATATGGTGGTTTCCAGCGAGGCAAACCTTAAAGGAGAACTATGAGGTGAGTGAAAATCACTCAGCCTCCCTAGTTCAAACTGACTAAGCGACAATGAAACTGTCATTCGTCGGCTCAATAGATCGAGAAGTGAGCGAACGCATACTGTCGCTCGCTCACTTCTCGATCATCTCCCTGCAGAGAGCTGTGACTGTCAGTCATGGCTCCCTGCAGGGATTCTCCCCCCTCCCCGCTCTCATCCTCCAGGGCTGAGTGGAGGAACGGACAGGGGGAGGGGGTGGGTACAACTTGCTCTGCCTCTAGATAGGCAGAGCCAGTTGTTACTCATGCAGCTGGGTGGATCTCGACAGTAATGTCAGGATCCGTCGTGGCTGCAGTGGTCTCAGTATACCGTGAGCTGTAGCTCACGATATACTGAGCTTTGGGTCACAGGAGGACGCTAGTTTACGTCCTCCCGTGACCCTTAAGAGAACTATGGAGAAAAACACTTACCCCATAGTTCTCGTTTAAGGTTTGAGCTCTAAAACATAAAATGTTCCAAAGGAACCAGCCATTCTTCAGATTCTATGCACACAGATGTGCATGCTTATACACAAAGGTATAAATACAGCGATAGTATCCCTTGGCATCACTACGGAGTACTTACCTCCCGACTCTTCCTCATTTGGAGGGACTGTCCATTGTATGGATCCAAACTGATTTTAATGAAATATTATGTGACTGTGTTATTAATTTACATGGTTAACATGTTTTTCTTTACTACTTAGTCGGCACTTTTTCATTACAGTCCAACTCTAGGTTCTTTTTAAAATGTCTTTAAGGCATTTAAAATAAAAAAAAAGTATCTTAGGCTTAAAATCTGACTTCCTCTTCATTGCTCTCCCCTGCAGCACTTCTTTTCTGCCATAAGATGTCCTTAGTTTTCTGGGTTGATTGACTTTCAGGATCATTCAACTTGGTAGGCTAAAGACATACTGTGAAGCCAGTGTGTCATGGACCCTAAAGAGGCATCACCGCTACAGCTGTCACACACAGTGTATTGATGCAAAGACTGGTGCCAACGTCATCACAACAGTGCTACTCTGTGTCATCCAGAGCTGCCTCCCACCAGGAGAAGGCCAAAAAGAAAGATCTTGTGCATCAGGTAACCAGCCTGAAGACATCTGGAATAGGTAAGTATAACCATTTTAAAGCATTCGATTCTTCTGCTCTGAAATACACACATTTTTATAGCCTGGTTCTGATTTCCATTGACTTCCCAATTTTTAGAAGTTCAGCAGCACCTCAATTGTAGTTTTCAGAAGTACACTTATCACTTTTTTTACATTGCGTTTCTTGTCTAATAAAATTGGGGTTTCATGCCATCCTTGGCTTTTCAGCTATTTTATGAAGAGTTTTTTTTTCCTACTGTGTTTAAAGAATACTGGAAAATTGATTATCTGCTGGGGGTTTTGTATACCATTTCTGTTAGCACTGTGCTATTAGTATCCATGAATTGCTAAGCTCTTTTTATCCTTCCTGAGCTTTGGCTTTCATAAGAAGTTTTACCTTTATCTTTATTTCCTGCTTGATCTCTAACTTACCTCTTTGAATTAATGACTATATTCTTCCTGTAACCTCAGTGACACTGGCATGCATGACCCATTCCTTATAATCTGCTTGTCTGCGATAGTCCTGTTCAGGCAGTTCTCATGGATTTCCCCTAAATACCAGCCTCTTATCACCATGAGGGCCGTTGCTGAGCAGTGTTTGCTGTTCTCTCATACTTAAATGAATTGTGCATGATCAGACAGGTATCCGGTTGGATCTTAAGGTGAATTCAAGAATAGAACCCTTTGTGTTCTGTAACAAAAAATGTTTTGCTATGAAATGTTATATAATGCATCTGATCTCAAAAAACTGAACTCAAAAAGTGAAGTAGCTCAGCAGTATCCTAAATATTGCCTATGTACTTCTGTTCCTCATAGATTTATATCGGCAGTGTGAGATCTAAGGCCTGTTGCCTGAGACTGCTAGTCTCAGGAGATTTGGAATGAGATTCGGTGATGTCCCTACAGTGATATCACTACGGAGTGACCATGACAGTGGCAGAGCAGCTTGAAAAAGTAGTAGCATATGCTAAAGTTTAAAAATATATTTTTAAACTTTAGCACATGTTACTGGTTTTTCCCTTTGATGAAGGAAGATTGTTTGTTCCCTAAAATGCATTGTCTGCCTTTTATTTTAACTGTTTGTCACTGACAGAGTCCTAAATTTAACTCTGCATACATGTTCCAAGTCCAAAGTGATCATTGAAGCCAGTGTAGGACAACATAACTCCAAGGTAGCAAATATTTTTACAAGAGGATTAGCAAGTTTACTTAAAAGTGTATATCTGGCCAACAAGTCTTTTGAACCCCATTTCTGTAGCACCCGCTATTGGCAGGTTGTTTAGACAGTTCCTGCACCAGGACCTATTATAATTGTCAGTCATGGCAGGTCTGAAATTCCAGTAACCAACATTGTGGTTTACTACTATTTTAAAGTTCCCCAATCCTCTCAGTCTTAGGTTTCTTTGGGGGTCACTCAATTACATTCTCATGAAGAGCCCCTCCATGTACAGTGGTTTCAGGTCTAGTACGCAGTACCCATGATACATGTGGGCCAGGTTCAAAGGCACGTGACACCATAGGGCAACCTTCCTTAACACCACCAAGCAGACTGACACTATTCTGCTAGGCCACTACCTGATCCCTGACCAGTTTTAATGTCTCTGTTTACCAGATATTGACAACACCACTGTCTTTCAGAAGGAATAGGAGACCAGTCCATCATACTTTGCATAGGAAGAACCTTTACTTGTGATTTGCCAACTCTCTTCCACTACTTCTCCCACAGACCGGTTTAATGCCTCTACTGAACAGAAAGGGACCCCTCACAACTTTTGGGTATGGCTACTAAATAAAGGGGACTTATACCCCGTAACGACCTTATATGTGTTCATTTAGTAGAGATTTCCCTTTGTATGTGCCATCCCCCAGGAAGCATCAGGAAATCACTTCATAGTGAGGTAAAATCCCCTCTTAGACAGTAGTCACCAGGAAAGGGGCCCCCATTTAAAAGATTTCCCCTCACCTCCTGTACAACGTCCTACAACTGTACAACCACCTCCTACAACTGTAAAATTTCAGAATTTTCTAACACTTTCTGTTCAGGTGATAATGGTCACCAGGGGGCTAAATCTTCCCAGCAGGCATACTGCCAGCAATGAACACCTAATACGGGTTTTTACTATAGGGTTTTACTATATCCAAAACTGAAAAATGAAAGTTTTAGCTAGAGATACACTTTAAAAACCTATACATTACAGAGTGGTGGTTTCCGGCATTTTTATTTGTTTAAGGACAACAAAGCCTCATCTCATCTTAAATTTTCATGTAGTAGCGTTTATCTAGTTTCAAAACATCTTTTCCCAATCTTGATAAAGCTGGATGTTCGTGAGACGGCCTTTTAATCTTCTCAAAGCTACCGTCACGTCTGACTAAATTCCAATACATCTTTTATAGTAAAACAAATCTTGCTAAATCTATCAAACAAAGTGGAGAAAGAACACGGATGCCAGCCAAAGTGGGGGCAGTCGGCACATGGATCCTAACAACATGCCTGTGGCGAAAGGGTTAAGGTTGGGGGGGATACTTGACATTCCATCAGATTTTAAACCTGTTGTACGGCACTTCCCTGTGTGAGTCTGAAGCTAAGGTGAGAGCAAGGCGGGGGTAAGTGACAGACAGCAAAAGAATAGAGCTGTTCCTTATACAGGAACCATTGAAACCATGAAGCTGACCACGATTTTCCTGCTGGCTGCAACTCTGATACTGTGCTACTGCTGGACTGCCGATGGGCATAAAAAAACAGGTAATTATACACTAGAACCAGACTGATGCTAAGACAGGACATTGTTACCCTAAAAAAAGTAGAAAGTAGCATCAACATTGCCATACAACCATGGTTGAAACTAGGACCTTCGGTCATACTTATTAAAGCAGTGCTAACAGGTGACACCAGGTGACTTGCAAGGACTGGAAGCCAATCCAACAACATTGGGCTTACTTCAGTTAGATAACACCTAATTATTGATTGGTTGCTATGAGTCAATCCATCATTCTTCTCTTATTGACCGAGCCTGACTGTTTAGGTAATTGTCAACATAGACAGGGGTGTTTTTATCTTCCTTAAAGACCTGGGGGACTCTTGGGCAATTAGACCAAAATGTTAAAGGGTTTGTAGTATGCAATGATAAAAAGTGGGTGAAGTTGTTTCTCATTCAAAATGACTAAATATAAACATCAAATGTATATTTATTTATTTTTAAAAAGAAGAAATAATGATGAAAAAGTTGATTGATGAAATCATGTTCCAAAAGGGAAATGTGCATATAATCTATGTTATTGTGAATCAATGGTCTAATATTGTTTAGTGAAAACAAAATATGCATTGTGAGGTTCAAGTAACTAGAAACCAAATACTTAAAGACGCCATGTTCTATAATTATTTACCCAACATTATTCTAAATAACTTCAAAGGGGAAATTAAGTTACTAGTAGTGTTAAAATGGATGACCAAAATGAAAGGATCATATTTAGGATGATGGTAGATGACCAGGGGCACTCAGTCGAAAACCAGAGGCACTCAGTCGAAAACCAGGGGCACTCATTAAAAGACAGGGGAACTCCGTAGAAGACCAAGGACACTCAGTAACAGACATAGGCACTCAGTAGAAGACCAGGGGCACTCAGTTGAAAACCAGGGGCACTCAGTAGAAGACCAGGGCCACTCATTAAAAGACAGGGGAACTCCGTAGAAGACCAGGGACACTCAGTAACAGACATAGGCACTCAGTAGAAGACCAGGGGCACTCAGTTGAAAACCAGGGGCACTCAGTAGAAGACCAGGGCCACTCATTAAAAGACAGGGGAACTCCGTAGAAGACCAGGGACACTCAGTAACAGACATAGGCACTCAGTAGAAGACATGGGGCACTCAGTAGAAAACCAGGGGCACTCAGTAAAAGACAGAAGCACTCAGTGGAAGAACTGGGACACTCAGTAGAAGATCAGGGGCACACAGTAGAGGACATGGGGCACGTTCCCTGGGTGGCAGGGTCTAGCAAAACCCCTGATCATAGATTTGTTAGGCAAACTTTAAAAAAGAATTTGTACAACATAAGACAGATCTAAAGCATGTCTTTATTTATCAGTGATATACAGGTGAAACTCGAATAATTAGAATATCGTGCAAAGTTCATTTATACTGATGTAAGGCAAACATTTGACTACTGGAATATTTAGTGATACTTATTGTAAGTGGTGTTTTATCTTATGTAAAATATATATTTAGACCAAATAAATATACGTTTTTACCCTACTGTATACCACTGAACCTTTACAGTGTCAGCTAGTGTTCTTCTATCATCGCCCTATAGTGAACCTGCCATGAGCTACATATGGGGGCTGCTATTGCTAACTTTCGTAAAAAATGCTAGTTATCTGTATTTTGTTCTGGCTTTGGTACTTGATACTCAAACCCAAAATATGCATGAAGTAGAATTTCTTATACTAGTTTTTGCTCGGTGTCTTAACATATTGCAGCCATTGGATCACCATGCCAGCCAGACATTTAAACCATTCCGTTTAGTTGTATGATATTTGTCCAATTAGAACATTCAGAATGAGTTATATAACACCCTATATTTTTCTCTAATGGCAGGATTCACTTAGAGCTGAACTGCCAGCAAAGCAAATACAGTCATGTGTATTCTTCTTTGAATCTTGGTGTGCTTTGTGTATTTATTTCAGATCTGTGTGGTAATCCAGTGTGAGACCTGGAGCTTCCTGTAATAAAGACCAGTCACTGCTGCTCTCTACTTGTGCAGGGTGGCTAGTCTTGTATTCGCCCCCTCCGTAAATTTCTGCAGGCAACCTGTAATGGATGGGGGGCTCCGACAACTCTGCCCTCTGCACAGGTTATGTACAGCACAGTGATGATGTCACTGCAAAGGCATTTGTTGCACAAAATGGATTTATCTCTATTGTGTCCGTTAATTTTTTTTTGTTTTTCTGCCCAGAGTTCAGATTTAAAGTATCTGTTCAGCCAAAACATTTTTTTCTGCATAAATAGTTGGCACTATATACATACCTGTAATACATGTTGTAAAAATATATATCTATTGGGCAAATTATTTTGCTAAGTGCATAAACAACTGTGTATCAGATAATTAGGAACCCCTGTGCTTCTGGGCCCCATAGCAATGACATATTCTTCTATGAATATAGATATGTCTTTGTTACTGGTGAAAGTTTCTTTTTCATTTTTCTAGCTATTGATGTCAGCCATTTTTTTCTCTTTTCCAAAAGGACTGGAACAATAGAAGATATTATGTGATTAGCTGATACTGGCAGCAAGTACTGATTTTTATTTCAGGTTCTTTGAAAAATGGGTCCTATTTTGGGGAGCCATCCATAATGGTCCAATGCAGATGAAATTAACTCTGTACTAGTAGAGTCCGTGAACAGTACTAAACATTGCATTGTAATTTCTCTTCCAGGAAAAAGAGATAACACGAGTGCCTTACAGAGGAAGCCCTACAAAGGTAAATTAAAAGTGGAACACCGTCCAGAATGTACTCTTAGAATATTTGTTCATTCCTGGTATGTATATAGCGTTGACAATTTACGCAGTGCTTTACATAGTTGCACATTCACACCAGTCCATGCCCTCAAGAAGTTTACAATCCTAGGTCCTATCTCACATACACACAAGGCCAATTTAGAGAGGAGCCAATGAACCTACCAGCATGTCTTTGGAGTGTAGGAGAAAATCGGAGTGCCTGGAAGAAACCCAAACAAGCACAGGGAGAACATGCAAACTCCTTGCAGATAGTGATCTGAACAGGATTTGAATCAGGGACTGAAAGTTCTTTGTCTGCTGTTGATGTAGGTGGTGAAGCAGTCATGTTGGGTGCGCTCAGTAGAATATCAGGGGCCAGTTTTAGACAGTGCTGCAAGACAGAAGCATTAACCACTAAGCCACTGTGCTGCCTAAGATACTTTTTTTTCTTGCTCCTATCTCTAGCTCCCTGAGCTGTGTTGAATCGAGGAGTGTACGATGTGGCGTTTAAAACCCCTGGAGGCTCGGGCCTCTGCTTGTGTGTGAGAGTAGCGGTCACACTCTCCAGGGTGCTGCCAACACTGGGTATTTAAACCCATGCTGCAGGACATAAGAACTAAAAAAACCTGAACGAGCAGCTTATTTATTACTGTACTTATACTGTATGCAGCCTGACTGCGTTCCATTAAATCGGGTTAATTTGGGCTTTAAATCTTTGCTAACACATTCCAGGAATATTGGCACTGTGATTAAGCCATATGTCCACTCAGTTAATCCTTTTGTGATTTTTTTTTTAATTCCCCACAATGCATCCCAAGGTGACTTGTTGGGGTAGTGGGCAGGACAGTCTCCAGCCAACCATTCAATAATCATCTTCGCAATGACACTTCCAGAACACTATTATTATTATTTATAAAGTGTGACTGTTCAAAATTAGATTGGAACACTGCCAAATCATATAACATTAGGATTGGCATATTAAAGGAAACCTGTACTGCGTTTTGGGACTGGAACATGGAAGTCGCAGTGACCAACCGCTCCTTATTTTTTAAAATATTTTTTTAAATAATTTTTAGTTTTCATTACGGAAGGCAGGTACATAGTTACATACAAGGTCAGGTTGAAAAAAGACAGAAGTCCATTATGTTTAACCTTTAGGAACACATTATACTCAGTTACATTATAAGTTCAAAGTTACAAGGAGCATTTCAGGCACCCTTAGGACCAAGGAAAATACATTATATAGTCATCATTATACAGTTGAGCTTACCCAGACCATGAATCATGTACAATGGACAGTATTGAACCCAAAGAACCGTGTCCTTCTCCATTCTCAACCACATCTGAATATCTACCTGCATGCTGCCCTTGAAGCATTTTAACAGCTATAAACATATAATAATCATCCCCAACCCCTCCTTCTGAAATTATTAGATGCCTGGCTGTCATGGTGATCCAATGTCTTTAGTAATTTTTGAATCAGTAGTTTGCAGCAAGCATGCAGATCATGAGTTCCGAGTCCTCTATAACTTAGGTTGCTACATGGTTGTTCCTGATCAGTGACTCATTGTACTGCAACCAAAGACAGCCAGGCAACTGACAATTTTGAAAGGAGGTCAGCAATGGCAGCCCCATATTTCTTGCAGCAAAGGTTTTCACATTGGAAGCTTTGACTGCTATTATACATTTTTTGTCATGTTGTTATGCATTGCCCATTTATTTTTCATGAGACCCCAGTCAATGGCAAGGTACCACAATACACATATACAGTATAGGGTGCTTTTCTATGCATTAAAATGCATGATAACACATGTTACTGTGAGGCACAATACACATAAACAGCGTAAAGGTTTCTGTTTTTAATACAGTGCATTCAAAGATAGAATTGTTGTATTTGCAAAATCCTGTGAATCATGTACATAAATCTTAAGCAATAGAAACAATATAATCCAAATACATTTTTTTATTCAAAAGTAATTTTTGTATACAGTATACACGAAACTTTCTTAAAACTCCGCTCTGTATTACCTAGTCTGGTAAAATTTGATATTGGGAACCTGGACTCTGCTTACAGAACACACAAATTTAACAAAGTGTTCAAATCCTTTGTAGTTTGTCATGTTATTTCCACTTTCACACATCAGAGCTGCCAGGAATGTGGTTTGGTGACAGAAAGTAGTGTGGGGGATGATGGATTGGTCCATTTATGTAGAAGCAAAGGTCATAGGGCCATTCCCAACACAAGGTAAGGTATATTGTCTCCTGAGAATGAAAGGAAAGAAAGAAAATTTAGTTTTATGTGAATAATCGTATCAGCAAATGTTAATGTCAAAAAAAAACTTTTAATGCTACACCCCCCATACTATCATCTTTAATTACATGCAGGTACCGCCAGGTGACTACATATACCTTACAGTGATTCCCCAAGTAGTCTCGGAGCCTAACATGCAGGGCCGGTGCTAGGCTTCTTGCCTACACAGGCAAGGTGCATTTTTGCGCCCTCCCCAACCCCCTTCCCCCACCTGTCAGTCATCTGGCTGCTATTGCCAGAGAGAAGAAGCTGATGAACCAGATCTCTGCTTCATCAGCTTCTTTTGGGGTCCCCAGGTGACTTTAGGGGTCCTAGAGACCCCTAATGTCTCCATAAAGAGGACCTGTCAGTGTGCCTTTGCTATTATATAGGGGGATTGTTATCCTCCTATGTAATAGCAATGACATTAAATGTAAAAAAACATAAAAAGAGTTAAAAAAAATAAAAGTCACATATAATAAAAGTAAAAAAAACAAACCCAAATATAAACGTAAATACGCATCCGGTGCACCAGCGAGTGAAAACGACAATTGCGCTACACACGTTACATATCGCCGCAAACTTCGCAGTGAGAGCAATCATTTTAGGGCCATCAATCACTGATAACACTAAACTGATGAGCGGTAAAAGCTTCACCTATGGCCAATTTTGGGTATTATAGTTTTTTGAGGTTTCGCGCGAGCAAGCAATTTTAAGGCTTGACATGGTGGGTGTCTTTTTGCCCAACGTGACCCCGTCTCTTAATAATAAATGTTTTATCCTAATATAGGGGAATTTTTTATTTTTTTTTTTTTAATTCTGTAATTTTTCCTTAATATATAAAAAAATAAAAAAGTGGTGATATAATGATAATAATATTCATAATAATAAAGACAGGTCGGGAGCTATGGAAAGAAGTGAAATAAGCAAAAGTCCTACATGACAAGGATGGGAAGGGGAACTAGGAGAGAAAAGGGTTAAAGAAAGGTGAAAACCTGGCTAGACAAGGGATACTCAGGTGATTGGAGGAGACGAGCTTTCCAGGAGGGGCTTCGGAGAGTATCCAGGAAGAAGGAGTTCCAGAAGTCCAGTGTGACCAGGAGAAGGAACGAACTTAAGGTGTGGCGGTTTGTATCCTTGAAGGTATTTGTCTGGGTTGGATAATTTGATGGGGGGACCCATCGGTGGTGTGGGTGGCCTTCTGTGGTGGTAAGGTCAAATGTTATGACCTGGTAATAGGGACCACTGTGGGTCTGGGGGCAATTTAATTGCATCCCCGAGGTGGTGTATGACGGCTGGGGGCATTCAGGTTTAAGAAAGGTGCCCGCAGACACAGGTCCGATTTTTTGTATAGTTATAGTGCCTTCAAGGACCTTGAAACCAAACAATTCCTACTGTACAGTTATGTAGTTATTGTTGTTTTTGTTGTTATTTATAAGAGTTATTTATAAGGTTTGTAATAAAAGGCTGCTGTGGCCATTTAAACTCCAGCCCTTGTGTAGTGTATTAATTGGTAGGAGGGGGATGGGGAATTGAAGGTAAAGGGGGTGGTTGTCAGTTAAAGGGGGACCTCTGAGCTACCTTAATCATGTAAAAAGGTTCATTGCCGCAAAAAAACAAGAACCAGAATTATAGTAAAGTTTCCTAACTGGTGCTAATCTTACCCTATGCAGGTTGTCAACATTCCCTATCCTTTCCCTACAGTAGCTTCCAATACACAGACACTATGGCTGTCCGGTGCCCCCCTTTTATAGTAAGGAGACTGGCTTATCCAAAAGGCCACCTTATTAGTTCTTCTAAACCTGCTGGCGATGGTCACAGTGCAAACAAAAATCTCCCAGGCAAATCTGCACAAAAATTCACCAGGATAACAAATCTCAAACCTACAGGGTTCATCTCAAATCCATGGTAATGGAAAACCTGAACCTCCTTTCCAGTGATATACTGTATACAATACTACATAAAGGACGTTTTTTTGTGATTTACTCATGGTTCATGTTATGTTACTTTCATGTTATATTATTATATTCTTCATTTATTTGCAGGGCATAATTCAGATATGATGACAAAACATGTGACCAACGGAAGGCTCTTAGAATGTAAATGTGTGCCGAGGAACCCTCATGACTTACAGAGTGAGTTCTAGAAAGGGACAAGGTGTCTTTTTCCTAACTGCCCATTAAGCAAATGACCCAACAGGGGGCTTATTTTATGTCTGTAAGGAACCTGTTTCGACGGGGTTTGGTTTGGCTCAAGCACATTTTGAACTTCTTTACAAGACTGTGCCAAACTTGCTTGAAGCGGGTAATATGCAGGTCAGAAGGAGGGCAACTATAGGTCAAATGAACCTTTCTATATATACTGAATGATCTCAGATGTATCTCGAACTGATGCCGCAAACACAAGCCAAAGCCCATCCACACAGGCCCCACATGTTCTTGTATGAGATGACCAAATTCCTGCTAAAAATGGGGAAAAAAATGAGTGGCCAGAACAGTACGGGGACAAGCCGCTTTTTTGCCCTAGAGCCTTTTGGTAAACCGGCTCTGCAAATATACATTGTTATTGTATCACTGTAGTTTCCAGCCCTGTCTTTTGAATTTAAATAGAAAGCAGTCCTACAGGAATATTAAAGCAACAAATTGCAATTAAAAAAGAAAAAAATAACATGTTGGTAGTTTTGAATGGAATACTATTTAGATATCTAAAGAGACACTGTCACTTTGCTCATCGGGGCACAGGCAGTTATATTTACCCACCCATGCTACCACGTTGCTTCCACATATGAACAGAACACCCCTAATGGATCAGGGCTTTCAGTTATGAGGGAACACGTGATCTCCCCAATGTGAAAGTTCTTGGACCTGAGTGGTCTCATCTCCACATCGAAAGCTTCAACACCAGTCAACACCATACCTTAGAGTGGCTAGGATGCTGCAGCAGGGAGGCCGCAAGTAAACTTGGTTTGAAACATCTAAAAGCCTGGGAGGATGTGGGTTATTTGCAGATACTGTCTGATTGGGCAAAATTACAGTTTCTCTTTAATTACTTTAGCTCTCCTACCTGTATATCCCTTGTGGACTAGAGCAATTTTTAAATTTCCACTATGAACCCATATAGGCAATAACATTGGGATAATTTTAAGGTTATGAAGTAATTCAACCATTTTTTTTTACTTTCAATAGTTCTTTATTGAAGTCAAGTTATGCATACATAATATCATTATTATACAAGATTTATATAGCGCCAACAGTTTGTACAGTCCTTTACAAAATTGAAGGAGACAGTACAGTTACAATACAATTTCCATACAGGAGGACCATGCCCATGCTAGCTTACAATCTAGTAGTGTTGGCAATATTATTTTGCAAAAATAAGCCAAAAAAAACCCTAACAAAATGACATTATTATTTTTCTACTTTGACCAATGTTCATTTTACAAATGTAATGTTACTATGGGTAAATAGTATTTTATTAAATAATTTGTCTTGTTAATAATGACACTAAAATTATGTTTCTGATACAAAACCTAACACAATTATATGAAAATTAAATTTACAAATTAAAGGCAAATTTACCAACAAATGTAAAAATGTAAAAAATATTTTTTTTCATTTTGGCGCATTTTCTGTTAATAAAGGTGGTGAAGCAGAGGCAGGGGAATGGAGTAGCAGGGTGTAGGAGATACATCCAAAAATTGGACGTTTAGGGTCCTATAGTGGTTATAAAATTGAACAAAAGTGAATAAAATGTTGTCATCGGTTTCCAAAGTTGCAAGGGCTGTTAAAATACAAATGTTTTGACACCCAGAATAATTAGCTGTATGTGGCCACCCCTGGTCAGTCAGTAGGGGGCATATGGTATCTGTTTCCAACCCCACTTTTGCATCATCTTTACAGGTAAGAAAGCTCCAATTGGTTCATAGTTGCAGAGCTTTTTCTTTTAGACTAGCTCCCCTATGATGGGTAATAAACATGGTGGAGCAGCAGCAGAGGGAGAGAGTAGCAGGGAATAGGTGCTACGTCCAAGACATTTTATCGATGTTTAGGGTTCTATATTGGTAAAAAAGTGAATAAAACTTTGTCCTCAGTTTCTAAAGTTGCAAGGGCTGTTAATATACAAATTAATTTAAAGCCTGACACCCAGAAATATTTAGCTGTATGTGGCCACCCTGCCTTACAGTAAATGGTTAGTAGAAGGCATAATAGAGCTTTTTCTTTTAGACTAGCTTCCCTATGATAGGCTGAAAAGGTGGTGCACTGACAACCTTTTATTATTATGTTTTTTAATTCTTCCTTATGTGTATTCTTGTTACAGCCATCCCATAACAAATGATGGGGGTTTATTTGCAGTAAGGATTATTGTTTCTCTAGAACTGCATTATGAGGCCATTACGTAGAATGCATTATGTTCCATTACCGCCATGTTTATTACATACTACTTCCTATGTCTCATCAATATTCCATATGGTATGAACTGCTCTTTTATGCATCACAGGGGTAAGACGCCACATGAAAGAACACCACAAGCACAAGCTTCATGGCCACAGATGTTTCTGCAAGCGAGTGAATAGGAATTCCGAGATCTCCATACCGTTATCCTGAGAAAGTGTCTCTCCACCTGCATATTCCAAGATCATTTATCCTTCATTGTCATATAGCCATCTTTCTGATAATTCCTTTTGATCTTGCGCTCAATTTAAGGTTTGACCTAATTAAAAAATGCAACAATGATGGATAAAGTGCCGTCATTTATAACAGCCAATCAAAATTAATCTTTTAACTGAAACCTTTATAAGGGGCAGACTGATTGGCTGCTACAGGTTACTGTACTTTGCACACCATTGCCGAACTGGAAAAGCCATGTGGCTATAAGGTGTCAGAACATCTAATATGTACCGTACATGCTTGTTCCGGGTCTTTGACTCAGTAAGTAGTGAAGCAAGGATCAGGATGACGATAATTAATGGCAGCTTCTTCAGATTGCCTTTTATTTCCAAAATATCCAACCCTTCCAAATTATTAAGTCATAATTGAGCACTGGGCACATTTATGTAGGTTTAGTTATTTTAATAATAACATAAAAGAAACATTTACTGTATACAATACTAATCTTCAGAATTTTATGTGACCTGTATTGCTGGAAGATACTCCCACACACTGGAATAATAGGCAGCACTAAAGACCTGTTGGATGATCGCACACTCATCATGTAAGGGCTTCAAATCTAACGTTAGTGGGTAAAACATAAATTAGGGTTTCCTATTTTAAGATAGCTGGCCCAAAATGGAAAGCAGTTGCCAAAGAGCGGCACGCCATAGGATTTGTATTTCTGTCCATCGAATACTTTGCCCAGCTCTACCCCACAGCACAGCCAGGCTGATGACCTGACTTTACTCTACTGAAGTTAAGAAAAGAACGCCAGGAAAACTTTTTCTTAACCCTTGCCGTGTGGCTATCACTGCACGGCAAGGGTTAAGTGTTCATTCAGTTATACTCACCCAAAGCTCTGAGCTACCCAGCTGTCACAGCGCTCCCTTCAGACTGCCTCCTCCTGCAGCATTGGAATGTTCCTCAGTGTCCTCAGGTCTATTCACAGTATATAGAAGTGATTATTTTTACAGGACCTTAGGCCACTGCAGAGGAGAGGGAGAGAGGCCCCAGGGACCGGGCTAAAAACAAGCCGGCTCAGAGCATCGGGTAAATATAACTTTTTTTAATTAACCTAGAGAAAAACACTTAGGCTGGTATTTTATGTGCATTTTTGCGCATAAATCAAGTTGCACGTTTTTGCGAGCAGATTCCAGCTCATTGATGTTAATAGGCAGACGCGTGATAAACGTGCGCAAAAACACAGCAAACACGCATTTTCAAGCGTCTATGGGGCCAAAACGAGCTTTAATATGCCCAAAAAAAAGCTCATGTACTTTTTCCAGCTACAGGCGTTTTGCTTATTGCAACAAAACGCTCAGATGTGAACAGGGCCATAGAAAATAATGGGATTTGTTTGGGCCATATTTTTTAAGCGTTTTTTTAGAGCAGAAAAAGCGCTACAAAATGCTCATTGTGAACCAGGCCTTAAACTTTGCAGGGTGGGGGTAGCAGCATTGCAAGGGTTAACATTTTTTCCCCCTGGAATTGTTCTTTAAACTACATAGCGAAGTTCCCTCCCAATCCCAGCCGGTGATTGGACAGTGAAGGAGCAACAAAAGACTGGTGAGGTCATCTCTCTGGTCTCTCCTCTTGTCAGCAGGTTTCTTGTTAGCACATGTGAATGCAGAACACTTAATTGGCCCTAGAGTCGCCCCTCCCTTTCCCAGCCGGTGTCCTGCTGTATATGGGATTAAGAGGCTGAAATCAAGTCAGACTCATATACAGGTGAAACTCGAATAATTAGAATATCGTGCAAAAGTAATTGCAGTAAGTGCTGCAGAAGGGGCCCAAACCAAGTACTAAGTACATATGCATGCTTGTACTTTTCAGAGGTCCGATATTGTTCTATGTACAATCCTTATTTTATTGATTGCATGTAATAATCTACTTTTTTGAGGTTGTGGATTTGGGGTTCTTGGGGTTTTCATGAGCTGTAAGCCATAATCATCACAATTATGACAAATCACGGCTTGAATTATCTTGCTTTGCATGTAATGAGTCTATCTCATATATTAGTTTCACCTTTTAAGTTGCATTAGTGAAATAAATTAACTTTGCACGATATTCTAATTATTCGAGTTTCACCTGTACTTGTATAAGTTGTGTTAAAAAATACATTGAATGATTGTTAAATAATAAATAACTGTATGTTCTGCTGTGTCTTTTATATCTACATCGAGTATGAACTTAAACATTTGTTATATAAGGTTTTACTGGGAAAAAAGTATAGCAACCCATAACAGCCAATTACCTGTCACCTTTTCAGGATTCTCCAAACAGATGATAGGTGAAATCTCATTGGTTGCTGATGCTTGCCCTTTGTTTATTTGTGCCATTCATATTACTACGCCTTATACAGATATATAAATTGTAGTGGTTTTTTTTGTTTTGTTTTTTTTACTGCAAAAGAGTAAAACTGGCAGTATAAACACCAAATATGTCTGATTATTTTTATATGATTTTTAATAAAAGAGTTTAGTGTTGGAGTTATTTTTGTATCATACTATCAGCCAGTGAGCAAGTATTTTCAGAAGGAGCGGTCAGCAATGGCGGCCTCCGTGCCTTCTCACTACAGTCTTCCCTTATCTTCCCAAAAGCTGCTGCACAGCGTTTGTGGCTATGAACGTGACCCATTAATGCTCTACTGCTTTGCCATTCTGACATGTTTTAGGCACCGGGAGCTAAGGGGAGGGGAAGGAAAGCACAGGTAGGACCTCGGCAGCAAAGTGCTCTTGAAATCATTTTCAAACCTGGCAGCTACAGCCGAGGAATATGGTAATGTGCAGCAGTAAGGATCTTTGGCGATGTGACTTTGATCAAGAAGGAGTTATAACTCATACAAGAGTTATAACTCATAACTCATTAACATTTTATACAGGGTGTAGTCATGACAGAGGATTCACAGAGCATTATGTGCTTTACCGTAGCACAACAGGAGCTGTTTACCTTCAGACTACCTCTCACTGATTAAAATCTTACAAGCCCCGGTCTGAACAAAGCAGGTGGATAAAGGGAAGAAGGGGAGGAAGTCACTCCTCTGACTCATTCAGCTGTGTGTGTACATTTGCACTAATAAACTTTGGGACCAACATGCTTTTTTCATTAAAGCGGTAAAGGATAGCCATGAAAACTTGTAGATATTAATCTAGGGCGCCACCTGCTGGCTGCATCTGCAAATATATAATCATATGATGTATTTCATATTTAACTGACTTTTTGATTTTATTTATTAATACTGACCATAATAATAAAAAAAGAAAAATACACACTATACATTATAGTCATCCCTTTAAGAGGTAAGGGCTCATAGCATTAAAAAACAACAATATTGTATTATCTTTATTCTCAAAGTGAACAAGTGCTTTGCCCATACAGGGTTCACTTTAAAGCTGGCCGAACATCACCTAATATTTTCTATAGAGACTTCTGCACTCCAGCTAGTTCGGCATTTGTCTTCCGAGCATGCCACTAATCCGCCGAAAATCGTACGATTTTCGCCAGGTTTTCCAGCATGCTAGGAAACGAAAGACGTGGGTCCGTACAGTAGAAATGGTTGCACGCCTTCAATACACCTGCCAATTACTCTTAAAAAACTGGGCATTCTTCCTTATTGCTGCTCACTTAAATTGGCTGCTTGAGCCTGCATTCATATCAGTCAAATATGTGAAGCAGCATTGTCACCCAACACAGTAAATAAATAATGTGTGCAAAAACCAAATATAACAGTGAACAATACTACTGTGGAAAAACATATTCAAGAAGAAGATTGAATTTGAATATTTTTTTTCCACTGAAGTATTGTTCTCTGTTATATTTGGTTTTTGCACACATTATTTATTTACCGTGTTGGGTGACAGCACCGCTTCACATATTTGAATTATATAATTTAATATTTATTGGGTTTATGTGCTCTCCACTGAAGGCCACTCTGCTCCACTCCTCTCTCCATTCAAGGCAAGAACATCTGTTGCATTTCTCAGGATGATCAAAACACAGGTTCACTTTAAAGCCCATTTCAACCTTTTCAGAGTTGTTTAAAAAAATAAATATGCCAGCAATGTACACCGAGTCAACATGAAGCAGGCATATGCAGTTGCTGTAGATGAACACAGAAACTTAGGTTTTTGTTAGCTTTCCTCTTGGAAATGGCAGTCTCTGTGTTTTTCAAGCAAACTGTGTATATTACCACTGAGCCCCCATTCATTAGTATTTATAGTGGTAACCCCCCAGGACAGTGTATTGTGTGAAAAAGCAGAGCTGGTGTTTAGTGATTGTGTTACACAGAATTATAGTGTCGTGGGACCAGGGATGGCCTCTTACCTGGGGTCCGGCGGGTACGGCAGTGATTGTAGGGTCCTTCTTGGGGTGATTTGGTGCCCAGCGGTGGGTTGCGGGTGAGTGCATGAGCACATGCACGACGTGCCTGCGTGACGTGCACATGTGGCGCTGCCATGGCTTCTTAAGTCGCTTCAGGTGCTGGTCATTGCCAGAGAGGGCCGTGCGAGCACTCCTTCCCTCCTAGCCGTTCCATTGGTTCCCGGGGACCTGTGGCTTCCTTGTTGCCCAGACAACGAGGGCGTCTCTGGCCCCTACTAGGTTTAAATTCCAGCCAGAGCCCGGACTTCGCTCCTTCCCTAACATACAGGGAGGATGGCATCTGTTTACAGCCTGCTTTACAATCCAGACCTGGTGTCAGACTGAACTTCCTGTGGAGAAAAATTTGAATTTCTAGAATTCAGGCCTAATAAAAACCTCATAAAAGATGAAGAAAGCCAGCAATGTGAGTCATGAAAATGTGCACACATGTACATCATCACTGCATCACATTATTGAACCTTGGCCCCAATTCTCTGTGTTCAGGTGGCCACACACTTTACAACCATCGCAAGACCTTAGTCTTGCGATGGTTGTAAAGTAATTAAAAAAACTTACGATCTGCCCATCTTGGACAGGCAGATCGTACTCTCAATCATCGCAAGCCCACCCCCCTGAGGGGCGGGCTTCCGATGACCGCAATGCTGAACGGGCAGTGTGCGCGTGCGCACACCGGCCCGTTCAGCATTTGTCTCCCGAGCACCGTTCAAACCCGCCGAAAATCGTACGATTTTCGGCTGGTTTTCTAGCGTGCTCCTTAGACAAAAGACGTGCGACCGTACAGTAGAAACGGTTGCACGTCTTCGTTCACACTGCTCGATTCTAGTACGATTGCGGGATTTCCCGCGATTCTCGTACGAGAATCGAGCAGTGTATGGGCACCTTTCCTGTGGTATAATAATTTGTAGTGTGAATTACAAAATAACTATAAAGCAGATCCACCTGCCAAGAGTGGTTTATATACGATCATCCAAGCAGTCCAGACTTGTATTACCTGGCAGGTTTCACTACACAACACAGTGCTGCAATGAGTCTCAGAATGGATGGTACATTTCTCCTATGATGGGTATAAGTGGCACTGCAACTTTATTACTATAAATAGAAGCCGGTGGTAACTATTTTACAAATCTACAGGAAATTATTAATGCACCAAACAATAAAACAACTTCCTCATACTGACTTTCAGGATGATATTTCAAGAGAAGTCACAACTGGGAGTTTTCTGTCTGAAATGATTAACAATGAGCAAGCTTTCTTATGTAAAGTTTATTTTACCCCTTATTTTACTCAGCATTGCCTACACACGCCTGACACTTCAAGAAGAACTCCGAGCAAACATTTTATTATAGAGGATCCCATATCTTCAAAATAACAACAAAGGCGCCTTTAGAAATGTTTAGTGTAACGTTTAGGGTATTTAAGGATCCTTAGCCAGCCGTATCAGCAAATAAAACTTTATTTTCTTCCAAACAGTATAACTTAAATTGCTTCTTTTCAGCAAAAAAACATAAACAGGGTGTATCTTCCAGCAACATCCAAGATTTGGCTCAGCACCGGTATCATCTCCCACCTCAGGATTAGAGCCTCAGCCTTCTCATGGCCAGACACCCAGCAGCTTCACACCTCCCTGTGTGCGGGTCCTCCCGACCTTTCCAAACACACCTCGTGTGCCACAGACCCTCCTGGCCTCACCCACACACCGTGTGCCACAGGCCCTCTCGGCCTCTCCAGCCAGACTCCAGCCCAGTGTCTCGTGCAACACATGCACACAATCTCCCAAGCTCTGCATGTACTCCTGCACCACTGACTGCCTCTTCCTCTCTGTCCACTCTCTTGATAGGGCTGTTATCAACCACCTGGGCAGTCTGGCCTGGCAATTGGCTGCACCTGGCCCCAGGACTTGAGATTTCATCCTGCCCAAGACTCTAAAGGTGCCCATACACTGCTCGATTCTCGTACGAGAATCGCGGGAAATCCCGCGATCGTACGAGAATCGAGCAGTGTGAACGGAGAACGGTCGCACGTCTTCCGTCGAACCAGCATGTTCGAAAACCAGCCGGGAATCGTACGATTCTCAGCTGGTTAGAACGGTGCTCGGAAGACAAATGCCGAACGGGCCGGTGTGCGCACGCACACACTGCCCGTTCAGCATTGCGGTCATCGGAAGCCCGCCCCTCAGGGGGGCGGGCTTGCGATGATCGAGAGTGCGATCTGCCTGTCCAAGATAGGCAGATCGTACGTTTTTTAAATCCCTGTACAACCATCACAAGACTAAGGTCTTGCAATGGTTGTACAGTGTATGGCCACCTTAAAGGTGCCCATACACCTTATAACCATTGCACGACTTTCATCGTGCGATGGTTGTAAGGTAATTAAAAGCTCATACCATCTGCCCATCTTGGACAGGTAGATCGTACTTGCGATCATCGCAAGCCCTCCCCGCTGAGGGGAGGGCTTCCAATGACTGCAATGCTGAGCGGGCAGTGTGCGCTTGCGCCCACTGGCCCGTTCGGCATTTGTCTTCTGAGCATGCCACTAACCCGCCGAAAATCGTACGATTTTCGCCAGGTTTTCCAGCATGCTGGAAGGCGAAAGACGTGCGACCGTACAGTAGAAACGGTTGCACGCCTTCAATACACCTGCCGATTATCGTACGATCGTGGGATCACCTGCGATTATCATACGATAATCGGCAGATGTATGGGCACCTTAAGGCTGCCCATACACCTTGCGATCATCGGACGACACTTTTCGTCCGATGATCGAACCATCGTACGGTTTTCGTGCGGCGGCCCCATCCTGCCCCGATTATCACAAGGTTGGATCAGTGGTAATTAAAAGAAAGCACCTGGACGAATTGCGGTAATCGACCACGCGTATTTTCATCTGCACATGTGCAGTGTAGATTGTACAAATTTTGACGTATGGAAACGCCACCAACCTTGCGAAAATCGTACGATCGATCTAAGTTTTCTAACATGCTGGTTAGTCAAAAGTCGATCGATTGTAAAGTATTTGCGGTTGTACACTGCCCATCAACCTTACGAATATCGGACGAAAACGCGATCGCATGCGAAAATCGTCCGATATCCGTAAGGTGTATGGGCAGCTTTAGAAATCTCCAGAGACCGAGATCCCAGTTATACTCCAGAAAATCCGGAAAGAGCAGGAAACCCAGCTCCTTCCGTGTAACACTATATGTTTTCTGGACCCTCTCAGCCCCTCTGGCTGAGAGTCCTGGGCGCCAAACACAGCAATCACCAAAGTGACACGGCACTGTCCTGTCACACTACAAACAGATACTTCTAGATAACTGCCGGCTTTGTATTCTTTGCATACCTTATTTCTCTTTTTCTCCCCATTCTTCTCACAGTGGCCATTTGTACTAAGGGCAGATGAAGCCCCTTATTCCCTTTACTTCCTGGAAATCTGGCACATGTGACTATGATATGTGACCACGCACATCATCCCAGGAGAGGAAAATGCCTTTCCCTGAGATCTCGTGAGATTACAGATGAGATTTCCTAGCAATGCTCTGCTGATGTAATCTTCCCAGGATGCCACACTTGGGCACAGATTTCATCAGTTTTGCCTAAGAGGACCAGGAAGTAGAAAACAAGAAATTGTAAGTGAAATGAAAATATGTTTGTTTAGCTAATGAATGTAAGATAACTTCATATCAGCATGCAGAGCTGTATGCTGATGTGAGTTTTAGCCAAAGGGGGTAAAGCTTCACTTTAACCCTGGCAGTGGGTCTACCCCTATTGTGCAAGGGTTAAGTGCTTGTTTGTGTCTAGGTGCAAAAATAACAGTTATACTCCCCTGATCCTTGGAGCCGGCTGGTTGTTAGATCACAATGTAGGAGAGTCCTACCACACTCCTTACTGGTATGTCTCTTGTCTTGCGGACCTTGTTCTGGACCATTCTTGATCGGTTATTGTATTTTGGTGCTGTGTATTTAACTCACAAGGGATCTAACACTTTGTCATGCCTGATGAAGGGACCCTGAGTGGCCCCGAAATTTTGCAATGCGACAAGATGTGTGTGCATCAATAAAATGATCACTTCTTGAAGATTTAACCATGGTGTAAACTTTACTACTTGGTTGTTAGATCATTCCCTGAAACCTTTCTCCCCCTCTGCTGCAGAGGTCTAAGGTCCCATGAGTCATTACATTCTATACACTATATGGGACTTAGGGACGCTGAGGGCCATACCATCGCTGCAGCGTATGAGGCGATAGGCTGGAGGGAGCACTGTGACTGCCAACCAGATCTGAGGTTTTGGTGAATATAACTTTATTTTTGCACCTAGACAGAAATGAGCACTAAACCCTTGCACTGTGCGGTCAGCCCCACTGTAAGGATTAGGAAAAAGTTTGCCCAGAGTTCTACTTTCAGTTAGAGAACATATGCCAAGTATAAGTTAGGGGTTCAGAACGTAGAGTCAATTTCATTTTTTAGAATATTATGTTTCTGGTATAATTGATCTCAATGGTGAGGAGGCCTCTAGGGGGGCGCTTCAGAGATAAAGGAAAACGGGAGTGCCAAAACATGACAAAGGGAGAAGCACACATAGCCGAAGGCAGCCAA
This sequence comes from Nanorana parkeri, assembly GCF_000935625.1. Taxonomy (NCBI): domain Eukaryota; kingdom Metazoa; phylum Chordata; class Amphibia; order Anura; family Dicroglossidae; genus Nanorana; species Nanorana parkeri. The sequence continues at coordinate 332,695 of NW_017307717.1, forward strand.
GTGAATAACCGAGCCAAAGTATCTCATATGTAAAGCCCAAAATTGCTTCTTAGTTTTTAATAGAGTATGGGAGGGGTAAAAAAAACCCTGCCAGGTGATTTTTTGCTGTCTGTGTACCATTGGGGAAAATTCCTTTCACTTCCTGTCCCAAAGACTAAATAGGAAGTTAGAGAAAATCTTCCAAAGTGAGGGAAATTCCCGTCTTAGACAGCTGACCCTGGATCGGATGCCGCCATTTGAAGACTTCCCGTCACGTCTTGTTTTGGGGACAACTCTAAAAATGTGGATTTCCATGACTTTCTTGGTGGCAACAGTCACCAGGATAAACCAGTGAATCTCCCCAATGGGGACACAGACAGTTATAAACACTTTACAGGGGTCTAACCCTACCTCACACCATCCAAAACTGCAAAAAAAGTTTCTGCCTAGAGATACACTTTAATTCTGTGATTCCGCTTGTGAGTCTCATTCCTGGACTGGTCATGTGTTTTGCAGGGGCGGTAAAGTTTAGTTTCTGAAGAAACTTACACATAACACCCACACTGTCCCTGGAAGACGATTCTGCTCCTATGACTGAACTGTCACATATAGAAGTTTTGTGATCACACAATTCCTCCAAACATTTCATATCACCGAAACAATATTCTCCGTGTGCACCGCCTGGTTCCTCATTCCAGCCTTCCTCCTTTATTGAAATCCTTTTCCTCAGATCATTGTGTCTTTTCAAAACAATGTGGCTGACTCAAAACATGCACACACAGCAAACACACAGCACGTAAGCGGGTCAGAAAGAACACACTCCGTAAAAGCACATACACAGCATAATGAACAGCACACACACAGCACACATGAAAAGCACACACAGCATACATGAAAAGCACACACACAAACACAGGACACACTGTAAGAGCACACATGAAAAGCACACACGCAGCACACATGAAAAGGATACACACAGCATGCATGAAAAGCACACACACACAGGACACACTGTAAGAGCACACATGAAAAGCACACATGCAGCACACATGAAAAGCACACACAGCATACAGTGTAAAAGTACACACACAACACACTTAAAAAACACACACACAGCACCCCCTGGTAAAGCACAAACACAGCACACATGAAAAGCACACACACATCATACATGGTAAAAACACACATAGCACACATGAAAAGCACACACAAAGCACCCTCCAGTAAAGCACAAAAAAGCACACAATAGAAGCACTCACACACAACACACATTGTAAAAGCACACACAGAGCACACATGAGAAGCACACATAGCACACATATGGCACACACTGTAAAAGCACACCCACAGCATGCATGAGATGCACACACACGCACACATGACACACTGTAAGAGCACACCCAAAGCACACTTACAACACAACACACACTGTAAAAACACACACAGCACACATGAGAAGCACACATAGCACTCATAGGGCACACACTGTAAAAGCACACCCACAGCATGCATGAGATAAACACACACGCACACATGACACACTGTAAGAGCACACCCAAAGCACACATGAAAAGCACACTTACAGCACACACTGCAAAAGCGCACCCACAGCACACACACAACACACACTGTAAAAGCATACACACAGCACATGTGAAAAGTGCACACACAGCATACTCTGTAGAAGCACACACCCACAACACAATGGAAACACACATGCACACACTGTAAAAGCACAGACACAGCACACAATAGAAGCACACACTATGAAAGGTGTTAAAAAGAAAACTGTGTATTTTTTGTTTTCCTAAGCACATCCCTCTTCACAAACTCTCATAATTGATTTAATGTAAACTTTATGACCCTCATAACCTCATCCTGATGCTCATAACATTATATGGCTTGTCATATATTTCTTTAGACGGAAGAAGAATAGTTATCCCATACTATGTGAACCCAAACCAGAAGAAGTTTTTATTTAATTTCTTCCTGGATTAAGATAAACCTCTGTCAATATAAGGGATGGTTCAGTGAGTGAAATAATAAAGAAGATGTTTGAAATTTCCTCATTCCCCCTTTGTGCAATAAAAATACCTGATCTATTTTTTGTATTCTCAATAAGCTGTACAAGCCTGAGTCAGAGGAAGAGATAGAGCAAGTCATATATAGGTCACCAGTATCAGGCTTTTATAGAAATGCATCAGCAATGTGTAACATTTATTGTCCCTTACTAAGTTCATGAGCATACTTTAAAGGAGAACTATGGGGTCAGTGTTTTTCCCCATAGTTCTCCTAAGGGTAATGGGAGGACACAAACTAGCGTCCTCCCGTTACCCTAAGCTCAGTATACCGCGAGCTACAGCTCGCAGTATACTGAGACGCCTCACCTGGAGCGGATCCCGACGTAGATGACGGGATCCGCCCAGCTGCGTGAGTGACAGCTGGCTCTGCCTATCTAGAGACAGAGCCAGCTGTACCCGCCCACTCCCCCGTCCGTTCCGCCAGTCAGCGCTGGCAGATCGGAGCGGGGAGAGGGGAATCCAGCTTCTCCCCTATCACGGCAGAGAGCCGTGACAGGATCGAGAGGTGAGGGAACCCGGTATGTGTTCCCTCACCTCCCAATCTACTGAGCCGACCTGTGACAGTCTCATTGTCACAGGTCGGCTTAGAACTATGAGGTGAGTGGAAATCACTCATCTCATAGTTCTCCTTTATATAATTCCAGTGAAGCAATCAGGGAAGTCCTGATTATTGCTGGGCACTAGCATGCCCTTAATGTGTGCAGTACATGCAGTGAACATGGGCCCCAAAGGGAAGAGGGCCCACTGTGGACTCACTGCACACATTGGGGGTTTTGATTTGGGAAGCGCTCCTCACCACAATCCATTGAACTGCAATGGTGTCTGTCACTTGCAGCTGCAGCAGTACCGGAGGGGGGAAGAGTTTAATAAATATTTTATTTAAAATGTTTTAGATATTTTCTTATCGTGATGACACACGGATTCATTTAAAATAAGGGGTGAGGTGCAGTTTGGTATCTTTGCCCTGGGCACTGGTTAACTGAGCCTCAGCTTAAAGAACATCTGCGTATGAAGAGGGTGGGTGCAGCGCCGACAATACACAATAAGTTAATATGCCTGGAGTGCCCTCATAACCAGATTAGTGTCAGTGGATGTGGGCCCAGGCACCATTCCGACAAATGATTCCAAGTCATTCCAAGGTATTTATAAATATGATAAAACCAAGTAATAGAATGCAGCCTATAGGTCTGAAGTCTGAGGAATGAGGGACACAGGTGTTTAATTGGGCGCAAATCAATTGCCAGCGCTGGTGCTGATCACATGTAACCGATCACATGGGTGGTTTCTTTCTATCAGTGTTCTGACACAGATGGTTTGCATCCAGGGTTGCCGGACCTGACTGCATGCATGCTGGATGCTACAAAGCCTGTAGCCCACATACTGTATATGCATCATTCAGATCCTTCCAAACACATACAGCTGTTTACTGAAAAAAATGTACAGAGTTGGCTATAACTAGCTCCTTCTACATTATGACAGCTCTTACTGTAGCAAAGCTTTCCTATATAAAGAGGTTAAGCCTCTTTTCCTCCAAGGGCACATTTTGTCGCATGATGGGCACTACGTCTTTCATCTCCTTAAGAGCACTCCATCATTGACTTTCCTAGATGTACTCCAGAAAGATTGTACACTGCTCAAAAAAATTAAAGGAACACAGGAAGTTACTCTAAGAGAGCTGGGCATGGCCATAGAAGGTCCTTAACCCATAAGCAGGACCGGTATCTGCTCCTTTGTGCAAGGAGGAACAGGATGATCACTGCCGGAGCCCTACAAAATGACCTCCAGCAGGCCACTGGTGTGAATGTCTCTGAGCAAACAATCAGAAACAGACTTCATGAGGGTGGCCTGTGGGCCCCAATGTCCTCTAATGGGCCCCGTGCTCACTGCCCGACACCGTGGAGGTCGATTGGCATTTACCATTCAACACCAGAATTGGCAAGTACCCCACTGGCGCCCTGTGCTTTTCACAGATAAGAGCAGGTTCACTCTGAGCACATGTGACAGATGTGAAAGGGTCTGGAGAAGCCGTGGAGAATGTTTTGCTGCCTGTAACATCGTTCAGCATGACCGGTTTGGTGGTGGGTCAGTGATGGTCTGGGGAGGCATATCCATGGAGGGACACACAGACTTCTATAGGCTAGACAATGGCATCCTGACTGCCATTAGGTATTGGGATGAGCATGTCCCGATGTTGTCAGGCATCCATACAAGCATGTGGGGGGCCATACAAATTACTGAGTATCATTTTGAGTTGCTGCAATGAAATGTCAGCACAATAGACTAGCCTGCTGCATCATTTGTTCATTTTGGTTTTTGGGGTGTCTTTGAATTCAGCCCTCTGTAGGTTGATCATTTTTAATTTCCATCAAAGGATGTGGCATCCTTTCCTTCCTAACACATTAACCAGTCCAGAATACAGTAGATATCCAGCATGATATTTTTCCCCATTGAGATCTGATGTGTTTTCAAAGTGTTCCTTTTTCTGAGCAGTGTATAATGCATGGATATTTTTAGCCTCCCCAAGTTCATAACTTTACACTTTTAAACATCAAAGTTTGGTTGTCATGTAGTTGCCCAATTAAAGAGTACATCTAGGACATGTTGTGAATCAGAGACATTTTGTAGGAACTTTATGCCACTATATAGCTTTGTGTTCTCTGCAAAACCAGAAATGATACTTTTAATGCCAAACTCAATATAATTTATTAACAGGTTAATAGCAATAGCACCAAAAGTGAACCTTGGGATATAAAACCTTAAACCATATTAAGTATGAACTACGGTATTAATCCCTACTCTTCGATTGGATTTTTAATTCATTCATCACAAAATGTTACAATTTTTTCCGAACCTGGTCACCTTGCGTTTAATAATGTAGCTTTACCAATGTTTTGTGTGCTGTGTAAGGTAACCTGAAAGGCAAATGTTATCTTTATTTCCTCAAATGCTCCTTTATTCTGACTTTATTTACTCTCCCATGAATTTGCTATTTGCAAAGTCATATGATATGCAGATATTCTCTGGGTCACCTTTAGGAGTGACATAGGAGTACCGGGTACTATCATGCATTGGTTGCAGTGCTCTGGGAGACGTGAAAAGCCCTCGTCAGGAATTATTCTTGTAGTGTGGATACAGACAAATGCTGCAACATGAAAATACACTTTGATTATGCACAAAGCACTAGTTAGCACTCAGGTAGTATCAGGAATGGGCACTCTGTGCATGTGCTTATTCTTTAGTGTATCTTTTTCAAAGTATTGAACACTTGTTGTTACCCTACTGCAGAAAATGTATTGGATCAACAGGCAATAAAACTATATTAGAGTGGGACTTAGAAATACAAACACTGCCATGTTCAATTGACAGACTGCATCTTATATGTTATTTTTTATTTTGCCGATAGTTTCTCTTTAGTAATCTCTGACCGTGTCAGCTTTTAGGCAGCATGCAGATATTAGTCCACATGCCTTTAGCACCGCACAGGTTTTTCAGAAAGGTAGTCCAACCATTCTGCCTCATCCAGGTTTGATTGCCTTGTTGCTGGATAGGGCTGGAAAGGGCAAATTTATTCTGGCGATAAAAAAGTCTTGACTTCATTTTAAACAATAAGGTAACTCAATTTATGATTTAAAGGAGGTGTGTCCAACTTTTAGCCATTTGACCTCCTTAAAAAAAACTAGTGGAGAGCTGTTTAGCAAGAGAACACAGTCAATGGACTGGGTTTGGAAGTTTGTGGGGGGGGGGGGGGGGTTGGTTATTTGATGTCTATTTAGAAGAGACTGATGAATCTCAATGGTGACTTTCATTATCCTTGGTAAAGGTACAATTATGAGGTTAGATATTATAGAGACAAGACCCCGAAAGTTTCATGTTTCAAATATAACTTTTCTGTTTTTCTTATCTTTTGAAACATGTCATATAGGGCATCTCCTTTTCATCTTCTGTGTACATTTAGCTGTGTTATAACCATTAGAATAATTTGGTGTATAAGATGAGTGGATATGAAAGGGCAGATTAGCATCCCTTTCATTGAACATTATAACTCTGTGCTGTGATATATAAATCTTGTTCACAGCATTAGCTGAATGGTGTGTCAGCTAAAAAGATCTGAAGGTGCTTTCCTTCTGATGCTTTCTTGCACTTTGTTTACCAATATCTATTGTTATTAGAGTGCACCAAAGCAGTGGTTCTCAACCAGTGTAACATTTGTCCTTGGTTTTAAGGCGCGACCCAAGTCACACTGCAATGGAGAGCACAGCATTAGGGTACCGTGCGTTCAGGTGCGGGCGTACGAACTGTAGGTGGGAGGTCCGTTTGGGGTGTCATTCAAATGAGTATAGTAGGCGCCCTCAAAAACACTGACAGACACACACAACCACAGACACAATCTCACACACACATACACAATCCAAAAACGGTAAAAAAAATGTGTTAAAGTCCACCCAGGTTTCCTACCTTACGATAACTGGAGTGGATCCTCAGCTTGGGGTCCAGTGCTGAACTGCTATGCTGTAAGGGAGTTCCATCCATATGTGCATTGTTTGTACTGCTCACTTGCTTGCCCTGTAGAGGTGTCGGGAGCCAGAATGTAATGTCACTCCGGTCCAGGCACCTCTACAGGACATGCAAGGGAGCTGTAAGCAATGAATGTTTGGATGAAGCTCCATCGCAGCCATACCCCCAGCCCACCCCACCTCAAGTTGATACTTGGGGCCGGCCAGCATATTTTGAATAGCTGCTTGGAGCAAGAACTGACAGTGCTGCACTAGTGGGAGGCAGAAGAGCCTCTCAGCTAGAAAAGTGGAAGGCATGAGGCGACCCACCGAACAAGGGGTCGCAACCCACTTTTGGGTCATGAACCACCAATTGAGAACCAAGGTACTAAAGGGTTATATAGCATCATATAGCAGCTGGCATTGAAGGCATGGCAATATAAAGTATGGACATATTGTGTTTTCTCATACTATGGTAATTGTGATGTATTAACAGTAACAAGCACATGGAAGCAAAGGAACATTCCACAAAAGATTTTCTCAAAAAAACAAAATAAAAGTGCTTTGACTATTGATATTATGTTACCTTTTAAAGCATGAACATCCCTGTTCCGGGTAATACTAGAATCAGAAGAAAGTTTTTACCATCTTAAAACAGAAAGGGTGGATGTTGGTTTGAATGGATGTTGGCTTCAGAACCAGAAAATCGAGTTTCAGAAGAAAGTAGATTGCCAAACATATGAAAGTACAATAACAAACCCAGCAGGAAATTTCTATGCAGATGGTGCATGACCTATTGTATGATGCAAGTACATAAATATTACTAATGCCTTTAAAGATAACTGGTGATTTTTCAGTTTAATTGCCCTTTAGAGCATAGCTGGAGTGCCATGAGACTGATACGATCACTGATATTTTATAAAGCAGGCACATCCAGTTGCTTGCATTCAAACCTAATTTTTTTTAATGTTGAACGTCCTGACGGGTACCTTGGACTTCAAATTTTCATTATCTCCATGATTGAAAGCTTGGTCCCCCACAGTGTGTCTCGTAATGAGAGGAGTCAGCTTTTGATCATGAGGCACCGTGGCAGTGGTGGTGGGAGGGGGAAGCTCATCTATGGAAAATGATCAAATTTTGCATCAACCTTTTTTACTTTCGTTTTCTTACTGTCCACTCATAATCATGAAGCAGAACCTGATTGGCTCCTAGTGCATAACAACTTCTCCCAAATTAAGGGGCATTTCCTTCTTGGAGTTGTCCCTGGAACAGGTTTTTCTATTAGAAGATTTCCCCTCACTTCTTGCTCTAGGGGCAGCTATAAAATTTTCATTTAAGCTCACTTTCTTTCTCAGTTAGAATGGTCACTAGTACAAATAAAGAGGAAGATGTCCAGAGCAGCTACCTAGACAACAATAAAAACTTGACTGAGGGTTTATCCAAAACAAAAACAACAAGGTTCTCTCTGGAAATGCACTTTTACAAAGTCCTAAACACTGTCGCACACTACAGCCAATGCTTGGCTGGAATTCAGTTGGCCTTCCATTATGCTCTTTTGGGTTGTCATCTGAGTCAGAGGAGTAAACCAACATAATTTCTATTACATTGGGTTTCTGGTGTAAATAGAACCCAAGACCTCTCTGCTACAAAGCAAACATTATTATTATTATTATTATTATTATATAGCGCCAACAGTTTGCGCAGCGCTTTACAATATAAGGAAGACATTACAATCACAATACAATTCAACACAATATGGTAAGGAGGGCCCTCCCCGTGAGGGCTTACAATCTAAAAGGGAGGGAGAAGTGATACATGAGGTAGCTATGTGGGGATGAATTGTTTGAGAAAGTGCTGGTTCAGTGGTTAGGTTGAGGTGGGATAGGATATGATACATACCAGGTCATGATAGATACCATGATAGATACCAGGCCACTGTACTGTCAACAAGCTCTTTATACACAAACATGGGACTTTGTAAAAGGGACATTTGCAAATTATTATCAGTAAGCTGGTAGCTTAGTGGACCACCTATGGCTCCCCCCACTAGAAAGCCCTGCTTGGAAGCCTGGCAGTCGTGACATACTGATGGCTTTACTCCCATTGATCTATTTGTAGCTGACACCTGTGCAGGTTGGCATTTAGGCTGCACATATAAATACTGTGCTGCTGGCAGATCTGACTCTTGGAAGACTTGGAAGGCTGAGTAAAAGTGGCAAACAATTTTGTCATCTATGAGGAATAGTGATATATCTGTAAGACACTGGTTTAAACTTATGGCTGTTTTTTCGCCTCAGCCTATGTGGAATTTAGCTAGTTTTGTACAGTATTTGAATTGTGCCTTCCCCAAAAAAATTTGAAACAGAACATACAATAAGAATTATTTTAGTCCCCTATGTTTGCAATGTGCATGCCATCATACAGGTCACTATATAGAATAGCCTTGAGAACTGATGGCACTTCTTGAGTATTCTGGTTGTTGACAAGTTAGGTCCGAAATGACAGAATCAGACCAATAATAAAGGGTGTGCATAGCACTTTTAGATTTAAGTTTTATTTCCCTAGGCCCCTAGGCCAGGATGCCAAATTTAGAAGTTCCCTCTGATTAAAGAAGGACCAGCTTGAGTCCTTCAAGTATTTTTCTCCTCTATTGTTATTAGTTTTATTATGATGGGATACGTCAATGATAAGGACTGCATCCAACTGATCCCCTCATTTGCTAACTAATTGAATTAACTTTTGAGGTTCTTGCTTCCAGTAACTAGTAAGTTAAGTAAGTAACGCAGTTAGTGAAGTCTAAAAAGTCTAAATTCCCATTTCAAATGGAAGGCAGTCAAGACATGAGCAAGGTGACAGCCCTGTAACCAAGGCCTTATTGAAAAAAAAATGGAACTGCTGGATCCTGTGTTAAAGTCTTCACACTGGTTCATTTTGAAATGAACATGTGCTTTGTCCACACAGGTCAAATCAACAGGTTCAGTTTAATTTATGCTTCTGAAGCAGCTCATATTATCTTCATTTTACTTCCCCTACTGCTTCATTCAGCGTTCCAGCACAAAGAAAAGTTATGTGTGTATTAATGTATTATATTTGTTTGCAGGGCCATCCCTACCGTATATGGGGGGGATGAAGTGGGAAGTGCGGCTGTATTAGCACCGTGCTATTAGTGGCTCTCTGTCTGAACCCGCCCAGCTCACGGACGTCACTGGTTGCCAGGAGCTCGGTGGTACGCCAGCCAGAGTGTAACACTCATCTTTCTTGTTGTTCATGGCCTACCATTACTGATGACATCAGTGAGCTGGGCAGGAAGCTGGACAGAGTGTCACAGGTTACTAAGAGCTCTTAACAACCTGGGACTTTGTGGCTGCCCCTCTGCCGTCCTGCCTTTTTGTTTGTGTTTACCTTTACGTATAGCCTGTGTTACTGTAGACTCCAGGCTTAATAGGGTTTGTAGGCCTTCTTTTATAGTTGCCACTATAGACTCCAGGCTAAGTAGGGTTTGTAGGCCTCATTTTCTAGTTCACTTTAGACTCCAGTCTTAATATGAGTGTGGCATGAATATGAGTATAAAAGTATAGCAAGCCAATGCACACCTTGGTACCAAAAGTATTAGTATTAATTAAGAGTTATATTGTAGAATAGTAGCTTAAGTGGATGTAATGTGTGTATTTATATCAACGATAGACATGAGTGCTTTTCTTAGTTGGTCAGTATCTGCTTACATTCCATAAATCCATCACCATCATTATTAACAGTACCTGTTTCAGCCCACTTTTGTTCTCACTGTGTGTTTTTGTTTCTGTACTATTACTTTCCACAGAACTAGTACATATCTATGATCTTTATTGCTATTGTGTACAGTAACTGCCTTTTGCAGTTATTGTTATTTATTTCTCATTTCTTTATAACAGTGTGTAACTGTGTGTCATTTCCTCTTAGTGTTAAATCATGCAGTTGGTCTACAGAACCAAGAAGATAAGTTAGAGGCAATCAATTATAATTATTGAAGCCCAAATACAGTGAAAACATTTTTATTTTTTCATTGGGAATATTTTTCCTTACTTCATCTACCAGTGATACCAGAAATAAGCAAGTTGATGCCATAAGGACAGGAAGATACAGAAGGCAATAAAACATGAGAGATATTTAAACCGGTCCCACTCTTTTACATAAACATGCTTTTGTTGTAACTATATATCCCTATCAGAGAGGAAGCCAATCACCCTCTGTCCTAGTGACACCCTGTTAAATCTCCCCAGAGCACACAGAGAGCAATAAAAACCTGGAAGGTGTAGGAACTAGAAGAAGAGCTCAAAACCAAAGTTTTGGGAGTCTGAGAGTATTTCATTATAGAAATCCAAAGATTACATAATTTTTCAGGGGGCTATAATTTTACCCTCCGTCAGGGTAGGGCGTTTAGGGCCTCTGTCGACAGGCTTTGGGCATTATGTTGATGGCATCTGTTTGATATCACTTTAAGATGCTTCTGAGATCATTAAGAATTCCTTGACAGGTACATTTGATCTGAAGCTTCTGACCTGTAGTTGACCTGCATCAAGCATATTTTGCATGCCTATGATTTTATTTTGCAGTGCACAACCCGCTTGATGCAAACAAAATCCCGTCCACACAGGACCTTAAAATGCTGGTTTTAACTAATTGTTGGACTCATAATAGAGGATTAATTTAGCTCAACTATAAGCTGGCTCTTATAATCAAAAAGTAATGCTTTAGCAGCTGGTTTACTTCTCAATTGAATGTATAAACAGAAAATATAATTTACTTATGCAAGTAGTAGGCACGTGTTACATTTGTGTTTATGTATTACCTCTCGCGGACATCACCATATCCTTACCACCTGCATCTTCTATTTCTCTATAGAAGACCACCATCTTTGTTGGAGCATCATCCACAGTCCGCATCAACTTCCTGGGCCAAGATGGGTACCCAGGGTTAACACAAACATGTCAGTTCTGGTGCCTGTACCATAGCCTTTATGTTTCTGGTTGTGTGTACACAGGCTGCCTTGCAGAGCTCAGCCATTTTCCACTGATGCTTATTATCATATGAGCTGTCAGAATGTTTTAAAGTACGGTGATCACCATGGCATGGGAGACTGATGACATCATTACTCCAAGAGCCAGGAACTTAACTGGAGCTTAAAGATTTAATTTTAATTGTAAAGTATAGGGTTTTTAAAAATATTAAATAATTAGAGTATATTTTCAAATATCTGAAATTTACTGGTAGGTCCACTTTAAGTTTAAACTATCATATTCATTGTCGTTCATCAAAGATGCAGCTATTCAGTTTCCTCATTTTCTGTACACCTATTTTGAAATGTATTTATTGCACTGACATTGTGGTTTGTTGTAAAGACCTTGTGGTTTATTTTGGGCAAGATGTGAAGAAGATGCTGAAATCATTTTTAGATAGACAGTAAGAAAGACACCTTCTATGTTCTTACACTCTAGTCTGCTATCCCAAAATACTGAACCTTCTGTAATAAACCTGGCCACTTGAAGGCTTCCAGTGGTTAAAACTCTTCCAAAGTACTTAGCACACATTAAATGGGATACTGAGGCAAGGAAACCATGTGGAAGATAAAGACATACACAAAACGTCCATGGTTTTGCAGTCAGACAGTGTTTCTATGGACCTTCTGTATTACAAGCAGTTGTGTGTTTCACTGTGCACTACAGGCAACATCTAATGTGCAGGCAGATGACTGCAGCAAAGTACCAAGTTGACAGACATAGTCTATAAATAAGCTGTAACCAGCAGGATTGTTAAGCAGGTCAGGACAGATGGTGCGTAGGTTACACCTATTAAGGTAAGAGCAAGCAAACACTGAAATCCAGATGGTCAGCCAATGTTGTAACTATAACAGAAACAGAAATCACAGATCATATACTGAAGCTCTCCATAAGGCACTCCCAGTTTTCTTAATTTGTCACATCAAAGCTCAGACAAGAGCTCAGTGTGAGAAACAAGAGCATCTACAATGCATGTAGTACAGATCACTTCTGATGATCTATTAATTTTTGTTCATGGCCTATCATTACCAGTAATTACTTAGTTATGGCCTTTATGTAACATCATAACTTTACACATCGATACCAAAGGCCAAGGGACAAGGTTGGGGTAATAAACACATCACCTCCTTACCATGGGTGTTCACTTACATTTAGCGACCCAGCAAAGGCCTTTCAAACAGGTAACAGAGCTTTACCTCCCTCCCAAGTACTGAGAACTTTAACAAGTTCTCAAGACCTCTTGTGGAGCAACTAGAGCATTCTCCATCCTGCAGAAGATACATGTCAGCCACACAATGTGCTTAAAAGTTCACTATCCCCAAGACTGCTTTAGTTTTTTCGGGTCCATGACTTTCACAAATATCTCTCTTCACTCAATCTAGTTATAATTCTAAAACAGGTTGTTTTATGTATAACTTGAGGTCCACACACCCAGGAAGTCAGATGGAGTCTTTGCTCTTCTTCTGTGCATTCCTACGGAAAGGCCATCTGTCATACTTCCCAGAGGTGGACGGTCTTTCTATAGGAATGAAGGGTAGATGAATCCAACTCCCTTTACTTCCTGGAACTCTGGCACATGTGACTAGGACATATGACCATGTACATCCTCTTAGGGGATGAAAATGCCTTTCCCTGAGACCTCATGAGATTACATATGAGATTTCCTCATAGCAATGCTCTGCTGATGTAACCTTACCAGAATGTAACACTTGGGCACATTACATCTCTTTTGCACAAGAGACAACCAGGAAGTAGAAAACAAGAAATTGTAATTAAAAGGTAAATATGTCTGTTTAACTAATGAATGTCAGATGATTTTATATCAGCATGCAGAGCTGCTTGCTAATGTGATTTTTAGCCAAAGGGGGCAAAGGTCCACTTTAATCATTGATTAAAGAGGAAAGACTTGGTAAAAATAAACGTTTTATTTCCATCTATTTCTACTTTCAGGTTTGGTTTAGCAACACCACTGCAAAAAGATTAAATGCATTGCTACTAGCTACTTGTGACTGCCGCAGCTAAATGTAACATTTTATGTTTAAAATGTAATAGACACTGATTGTGAAATGACTGTTTCAGCTGATCGGTGTGCTGAATAAGCTGCTGATAGCAACCCTGTTACACCTGTGGGGGTGCGCCTTGAAAGGAAATCGCAAGGATATATGGGATACTTCCTGGTTAAACAAGCTTTTTTGTAGTATTTTTTATCAATACATTTCACTTGGATTAGGCTATGTGTCATATTTAATTTAGACCCTACAATCTGCAGAGATAGCGCCAGTGTTAGTTGGTGAGTTACTCTTACACTTTAACCTGGATTACACACAGGCCCGGCGCTACCGCAAGGCAAGTCAGACGGCCGCCTGAGGGCGCTGCAGGGTGAGGGCGGAAAAAACAGGGCAAAAATGCACCTTGCCTGTGTAGGCAAGAATCCTAGCACCGGCCCTGATTACACACGTATAGTAATTGCTTGATACCTATTAATCTGCAATCCTATGAATATTTATGCAAGTGTAAATACTGCTCAAAATGTGGGAACTTCTTTATATTCTCTTTTGTACTTAAAGTGACACTAAATTCAGGAGATGAATCTAAAAAATACATTCAAGTACCATAACTATTAACAAAAATGTATCGTATTTGTGCGTCACTCAGCTGTAGATCCTCCAATCATCTCTGAATTGGTGCTGACACTATCCTTCGCTCTGGAGGGTGGCTACTTTGGTTCCCCATGCTCCCTGTGTGTTGTAAAGTAGTCAATGCTCCAAGCTCACTCCCGTGATGGACTACAATCTCATGTTTAGTTTACTAATTTGTGTTGAAATGAAAACTTTACAAACTTGAAACTTTACAAACACACACAGGGACCAATGCAGAAAAAATGTAGCCACCCCTCAGAAGGAAAGACAGTGTCAGCATGAATTCAGAGCTGATTTGAGGATCTACAGCCTAGTGATACACAAATAAGATACATTTTTGTTAATATTTAAGGTACTTAAAGTGACATTAAAGGCAAAAAAAAAATCCCTCCCCAATGTTAATGTTAGCACTTACCTTATGTCTCTTTTTCTGATCTTCCTCTTCTTTCCTGATGTTTTCAGCCTTCTCTCCAGCGGTGCGGCGGCTCTCCGATCCAGCGGTGTCTGCATGCGGGTGCACGCGTCCATAGACTTACCTTGCGTCCCTCGTCGCGTTCCTGCCGAAAATGAGAACTGCACATGCGCCCGCCCCAAGATCCTTTGCGGCCGCTCGAGAAATTTCTAATTCTCGCACGGGACCGCGCACGGAACACAGGTGAGTCTAAACTGCTGTTTGAGCGTTTTTTGTTTTAAAAAAAAAACATTTTGTGCATATATCTACTGCTTGCTAGCAGTAGATATATGCAAAAAAAGGGGAGGGTTTAAATATCCTTTAAATGCATTTTTAAGATTTAACTCCTGAGTTACTTTAAGTGGTAAGTCTACTTTGAGTCTTACAGAACCTCTTTTAGGGCTTGTTCACATCAAGCGTGGTTAGCTGATGCAACGCACTGTATTGCATACTAAACTCCCCCCTATGTTCGGGGGCGGGAGGGGGCGTGGTGGTGCATTCAAGTCACTGTTCCACAGGTAACTGCACTGCAACACACTGTAATTGGTGTGAACAAGCTTTTAGGCTGACATGAAACAGACCGTGATACATTGACCTATTTTCTGTTTAGTCTGCTGAGCTTGGATACAATGAGCACAGGGTAAACAGAGCTAATCTAACATGTGAAGGTCATTAAACCTTATTATACAAAAACATTGTATATAGCTCTCATCTAATGGGGATGCACACAACTAAAAGGCTGTATATGTGGCTAGTCACTTACAAATGTGGTTTACTAAATGGTTCTTGCTCCAGCTTCCAAACATACATCGAAGCAGCAGTGTGCCTAGAATTAAAACTAAATGAGGGGAATTTATCAAAACGTGAGCAGACAAAAACTGGAGCAGCTGTGCATGGCCACCAATCAGCTTCTCTGACTCATTTTCAAATCTTAATTGAACAAACTGAAGAGAGAAGCTAATTGGTTGTCATGCACAGCTGCTCCAGTTTTTGTCTGCTCCAGTTTTGATAAATTCCCCCCAATGTGTTTACTTTATTTCACAGATCGTGTGCTAGAAAGTCTACTAGAAAAAAGTGAATACAAGTCAGCCGTATTTATTATCATTCTCATTCACTTAAGTCAATTATCTCTAATGGAGAAGGAGGCCAATAGGGTTCAAGCTCAATAAAATATATTATCCACATGTTGCATTTATCTTATTCTTGTATTATAGTGGAGGGTGTATTGGGGTGAGGGATGCAATTAATTAGCAATTTCATATTTGGGGCAGATTTCTGTGGACCATACCACTCAAAGGATGTAATGTACTGCAGTGGTTGTTGGGTGAAATGTAGGTGCCCCTAAAGGACTTGGTTTATTGCAGCAAACCTTTTCATATCTTTCATCTTCAACTAAGATGTTAGTGCTGGAAGACTTCCTTCTGTAAGGTGCTGGGATCACAAATCTGTATGGGAAGGAGGTATTTATATGATGCCCACCATGCGTCACTGATTGTAATATATATACACTCAGAGCCACCAGCTCAACATCTCTTATTAGTTTTGGCCCAGGGGGCATATACCTCCTTGCTCCCATTCCAGTTCTCCTCTGCTATTGATCAAGCATGGCAACCAATAAAATTCAGTAAAAAAGGACACAGAGCAAACTGAAAAAACTTAAACTGACCATTGTGAGTAGTGTATGGCAAAGGTATAAACACCTCCAAATGTACATATGTGATATTCATAATGATAGAATGTTCTTTTTGGAGAAGCAACTCATAAAGACAGGGTCAAAGAGGCAAGACAATTATCTTTTATTAAATATGAAATAATTTATACTGATTTACATATCAAAAATATTAATCTATGTATAATACAGTAAGTATGCCAGCAGTACTGTATTCATATAAAGCAGTCTCAGAAAAATCTTGCATTAAAATCCAGAAATGGGGCTTCAACATGTAAAAAATACATTCAATTTAACATTAAGGTTTTGATCTCCGATTCTAGGTCTAGGTTTAATGGGTGTCAGACAGACACAGGCAGTAATAAAACAATTTCTGGTACAGCTAGGAAAGTTTAGACCAAATGCCAGGATTCATGTTTTTCTTCTGAAAGGTGATAGAGGGATGGAGGGAGATAATATATAATAGAATCTGAAACCTGATAGAAGCTTTTGCCATTCCCCAAGCTGTCAAAAACTAGATAAAAGGTCTGCAGTTGGGCTTTTATATATTGCTTGATACATACACTATATTTGCATTTTTTTAATGTGATGCATTGTAGTGGAACTAAAGGATATATATTAACTGACTTAGGGTTTTGTACATAGAACATTAGACATATTCCTAACAGGACCTGGAAATCAGAGCTGCAATGGCTTGTAGAGGCTCTCATGATAGACTCTTGTGTTGAAGTGGCAGACTTAAATTCAGCTGAGGGTTAAGGTACTTAGTATTTGCCCATTTACTTGTGATAATTATTTAATTCATATCCTGTCAATTTTGATATTTTAGGGCTGGTCAGAAATACATTGGGGGGAATTTATCAAAACTGAAGCAGAGGAATCAGGAGCAGTTGCCTATGGCAATCAATCATCTTCTCTCTTCAGTTTAGATTTAAAAATGAAAGTTGGAAAGGTGCCATGGGCAACTGCTTCAGTTTCTGTCTGCTCTAATTTTGATAAATTCCCCTCTGTCTTTTTTTTTTTTTTTAAGTTCCCATTATATATCTGTTTCCACCAGTTTAGACTTCCAAGGTATCCATAGAGACCAGTATAAATCTAACAGGGTTGTTCACAAAAGGGTGAAGAGTTTGGAGTAGGCAGGAGAACTGAACAATCTAGGCCAAATGTAGTCCTAAATTGTTAAATTCTCCGACCTTCTCCAAAGTCTTCACCCTCTTGTGAATAACCCTGTAATTATCTTACTTGTTAACATTAAGGGCCCCTGAAAAACAATCATACTATTACCCATCATGTACCAGGGAATGTTTGAACAGACCCTGTTCCATATACCCTGCTCCTTAGTGGAAACAAGCAGAACTGGAGCCTAAAAGGCTGTGACATGTGTCATATCATTTTCACTCCGAGAGCTCGCAAAGTCGAGTGTCCCGAGATGAAAAATGTAATCTTCAGCCAATTGGCTCGCACGTATAAACCCACGCGTCACGATGCAAAGTGTGTTGTTACGTGCGAGCCGATTGGCTGAAGATGCAGTCCTTCATCTGACCGCGCTCAGCTCACACACTGCATGCAAACCTCCGTGCCTGACAGCTTTGCTGTGCTCTGCATGGCTTTGCATGCAGTGTGTCATGGGCTTAACTTATTATATATTCCCAAGTATACTTTGGGAGCCTGTATGAAGGCATGAGTATCAATGTACAAGATAGATAATAAATAATGTGTGCACAGTTAAATTCCTTGTGGGCATTCCAATATCAACATTTCCCACAAATTTTAGTTTAGCTTTAATTTTGTATGCTCTAAATATTCTCCCGTATATAACCATGACATGTTACCTTCACAAATGTAAGGGGCCAGTTAGGCTTCTCATAGAGAGCCTTCATTCTGGTTTATAATACCAATGTGTAATATCAGAGTCAATTAGTGACTTTGGATAAAATGATAACTACATCTTTTTAGCTAGAATTAATATATTATTGTCCTATGTGTACATCAATTATTCCATTCATAAACATTAATAAAAACAAATATACTGTTAAATTAAAACCTTTTCTTTATAATAATCTATACATTTAGTGCAAATTTATAGATCAAAAATGGCCTTTATTTAAAGTGACTCTGTCGCTAGATGAAACATTTTAAACAAGCACTCTCTGTAAAGAAATAATGGACACGTGCCACCTTCCACTCTGCCAAGCTTCGCCTCCCCCCCTCAACATCACCCCTGTGTCCTGTAGTGACATAACAACTGTTGCACAGAGGGGTCCAGGCATCTGACATTCCAGGAAGCATCAGTTGTAGAAGTTTCTTCAGCCATTTAGTTCTAAGACAGAGTGAAAATCAGTGGTGTGGCTGGCAGTGAAGAATGGTAATAACCTTTTTCATTTAAGGAAGTGCTTATTAAAAGGTTTCTTCATCTATCGAAAAAGTAGCTTTAACATCTTAAAGTGTATTTCCACTTCTGCAGCAGCCAAATTGGGATAACGCCTACTTTATATTTCCTACATGTTCCCATTCACTTTGCATAGCTTAAAAAAATATTTCACATTTTCTGCTTACATTTTTAAGTGCTTTTTACTTGCGTAACAATCCTACCCAGCTGCCTCCCTATGTAATGTGAAGGAGGGGACTTTGGGAAGTTATGTTTACTCTCATTAAACCCGGTCTGTTATGTGTTGGCAGATTTCATTATCAGTTGTGCACTACATTTTGAACGCTGTCTGTCCTAACAGGGTTAAAGACTTAGAAGCATTGTATGTTAATGAGAAGAAGCTCAGTCTGTCCCAAAAAATGGATAAAGACTTAAGGTGTCCATACACCTTACAAATATCGGCCGATTTCCGTATGCTTTATCGTTTTCGCTCGATATTCGTGAGGTTGATGGGCAGTGTACAACTGCAAATACTGTACAATAGATCGACTTTTGACTAACCAGCAGGTTAGGAAACTTGGTCAATCGTACGATTTTCCTAAGGTTGGTGGCATTTTCGTACGTCTAAATTTGTAGGATTTACACTGCACATGCGCATACAAAAATATGTGTGGTTGATTACCGCAATTTGTCCAGGTGCTTTCTAATCATTACTGCTAATCAAACCTTGCGATAATTGGAGAAGGATGGGGCCACTGTACGAAAATCGTAAGACGGTTCGATTATTGGACGAAAAGTGTCGTCCGATGATGGCAAGGTGTATGGGCAGCTTTAGAAGCATTGTATGTTAATGAGAAGAAGCTGAGCCTGTCCCAACAAATGGATATCGACTTTCACTTTCAGACTGCTCAGAGTAGCCTGGAATCTGCACAAAGGCCTTCACTAAAGAGACATCTAAAAAGTTAAAAAATACATTTTTGAAAATTATATTTAGGTATTCTGTGTAAATAGGAAGACATAACAATCATAGAGTGGATTTTTCTCAAATTTGACTGCAAAAGTGGAGATGCACTTTAAAGGACTATAAAAACTAATAGGTATTCCTTTTATGCAGAAATACATATGTCAAGTGCCATATTTGTACTATTTGTATTTTGTTATATTTACATTTCCTGCAACGCTATGTACATCTTACTGCCATGAATGCTTTTTTTTCGGTTATATTATAAGGCTTCAGTGTCCTCCAAGCAAAGATCCAGCTACTTGCAGGAAATGCTCTTCCCTTGAAAACCAGGAGATGTATCTTCAGTTGCTCTCAAATTCTTTCTTTACATAAACATTTTGCATTCATATCTGTAAAAGTCATTAATTATTATTTTATATAAACTATGTTTTACCCGCTTATTTAAACCACTGTACTGGTCCTTTAATGGGCTATACAAAAATATTTTCACTAAATTTAAATTCTTTAACAAAATGGAAATCCTTTTTAGACAAGGCACTGTTTAGCACCTATGGAGTGTGCAGTAGAACCTGAAAGATTAAAAAAGTAATGGCACTGCTGATGAAGTGGGAGCGGCAGGTCCTGATCCACAGAAGTCTAGAGGTATACGTCTTGGTGACTAGTCCAGTTTTCAGAGGCTTGCAATGTCCTCAGCCACTTGGCTATTTTCCCAGTTCTTCGATCGTCTATCGCTTGGTGGAAATATTCAGAGTGCTGTACTCTGTTTCCACAGGTGGTGGGACATTTGGCTTGGTAGAGGCATTGTTCGGGAACTTGATCTCTGCATACTTGACATCATCCTGAAAAGAGGAAATCCAGTTTTCAGAAAGGGAACTTGTACAGGTTGAAATAATAAGAGAACCGCTAGCATTTCTATGAACAAAACAAAGACAACGTTGTGTAACTGTGGCATTATATAAAAAATGCAGCAACCAGAGCAACAAATCAGCAAACACCTTTCAGTAATCTGATGTTCGTAAGGGAAATGCAGATAGTTTCTGCTCATACAGGTTTGGCTCCAAAGTACGGTGTCTAGTCAAATTAGATGATACTATAATAACAGCAATATAGTTGACTTTTTAAAAACTGAAAGTATAGTGTGATGCAACTACTTGAATTCCAACTATCATGGTACAGTGCACATCATACCATATGACCAAACATTTTTTGGACACCCAACCATCACAACTACTTGAGCCTGTTGGACATTTATTCACAAAACACAAAACCATGTGATTAATATAGAGTTGTCCACCCTGCAACCCCCATACACACATCTTTCGTGACTAAAACAGTCTCTACTCATCTAGGAAGGCTTTCTGCAATATGTTGGTGTGTGTTTGTGGGAATCTTTTGGTCATTAAGCCCAAAAGGGCACTGATGTTGAACAAGGAGACTCATTCATCTCAAAGGTATTCAGTAGGGTTGAGGTCAGGGATCTGTGTAGGCCACTCAAATTCTTCACACCAAACTCACCAAATCAAGGCCTACACAGAGCCCTGACCTCATCACTACTACATGCCTTTGAGATGAATGGGGACACCGATTGCGAGCTGCTTTTATGGAGCTGCCTTTGTGAACAGGACACAGAAAAGGGCCTTCCCTAAACTGTCACCACAAGGCAGGAAGCGCACAATCGTCTTAAAATGTCTTTGCGTGCTTCACTGGAAATGCTTAGACTCAATAATTTGGAGGCATGGTCACATACATTTGGCCATGTAGTGTAACTTGAATATATATGAATTTGTTTAAACCTTTAAAGTAAACCTTTCCTAAGAACACTGACTGTAACGGTTACCATTTCTGACCGGCATCTGAAAATGCTAGTTAGTTGGCTATTATGCTAACTTCCTGGCTTCATTACTGTGTCACTGACCTGGAACAAGAATCCAGCAAGGGAAAATCAGACTAAAGCCAGAAATCTTTATCTGCATACCGAGTTAGTGCATTATAGTTAAGATTCCAGCATGCCAGTTTTTATTTGTTTTTTTCAGGAAATATTTTCTCTAAGTGTCAATTCACAATACCACGTGAGTTATTTTGTATGTTTTCGATATTTTATCTCATGATAATTTTCACTTTAAAAATGTTCGGTCAGAAAATCTAAATACCACATTGGTGTGGAATCATTATTTTTGCAAATTACATGAACATTTATTTATTGATAGTATCTATTTCTTATACATATTTACTTCTTAAAAGACAATATTTTGTTCTGCCACTGAAAACTGAGGCTTGGAGCCAGGGGAAAATTGAGTGAAAGGAATATATGACAAGGGTGGAGATGTGGCCAGAGGGTTGAAGGGGACCTAAACTTAAAAAAATTGAAAATGTTATCTGTTATAGGCAACCTCTAAAATGTTAATAGTCCCTGGGCAGTACCCTGACAGATGTCCCTTTAATCTTTAATTCCTCTCTTTAATTCCTCCTGAAATATAGCACTCCTCTTCAAGGGATATCTCACACTACTGCCTCTGACTGTTAGTCTCACAAGATTTAAAGTGAGGATTGGTGATGTCACCACTGCATCTCCCTGCTTCTGCTTCATTTATTCTGTAGGTCTATGCTTTGAGAACCTCCCCTGCTGCTTTTTGAAATATTCCCCCACCAGTTATCAGATTACCAGTCATCAGGGTGGCAGCTCTGGCATGAGAATGCAAAGCCATTCCTCTACCCAGAAGACCAGCTCCACAGAAAAACAAAGTGTGCAACAAACCATATTAATTCAGTAAGGAAGCCTACAGACAATACTGGTGACTAGTCCTTCACACACTGCTTGCCTTTTTAGAGCACAACTTTCAGAGTTCTTCTCTTTAATAAAAAGTGTGGGGATGGATGGGTAGCACACCAACTGGCTGTTTAACTTAAATGAGTAAGATAAGCAGTTATAAGGTTAGGGTCTAGACATGACGACATATGGCAAGAACATGAATAAAGTTGACCTATCCTTCTGTCAAATATTGTCACAAGTGTTGTGGAATGAATTAAAATGTCACAATAACTAGGTGGGGAGGGTGTCTTGGAAAGAAGAAAATACTAAATACATTGGAAGCTGGGGTCCTCATCTGGTGTAATGGGTATTCTTCATGGTGGTTTGTGTTGGTCGTAATTCTTAGGGATAAGTCCCATAGGCCATGTTAAATACTATGTCCAAAAAGAACCATGGAGGTGGTGTGCTTCAGCTAAGGTCATATAGTAAAATGTTAGGAGCAAAAATCTAATTGATCCTTTTGTATAATGACCTTAACATTAAAAAAGGCAAACAAATATCTTGTGTACTGTGTATATGTATATATATATATATATATATATATATATATATATATATATATATATATATATATATATATATATATATATATATATATATATATATATATATATATATATATATATATATATATATATATATATATATATATATATATATATATATATATATATATATATATATATAATGCACTCTAACTCAATGGATCTGTGTGATAAAATCTTTAGTGGAATGAGAATAATTAACAAACAACACATGGGAATGATAATATCACAGGTGGCTTTAGTGAATTGACGCTATAGTGTTTAAATGTCGCTTAATATGTCATTTACACTACTTTTATTTCATTCAGTGTCAGCTTACATATCTAATATCTCATATCTGCGTACTCTGGGTGAACGTATCTGTTTGGCATACATGAGTTAATTGTTTTAATAGAAGTAATGGAACATAGTTCTGATCTGAGTGTTTGGTAACAGGGTGGAGTGAGCAGATTTACACAGAATTTGAGATAACAGATTGGTTGGAATCCAGATTTTCGCCCTATAGTCCTGACACACAAGAAAGGTTTGTTTTTCACCTCTTTGTTTTGCCTTTACAGAAAGCTAGAACTACAAACTGATACAACTGTGTGAATCCAAAGGAAGGAAGCCCACTAAGCTAGGACTAAGCTAACATAAACATTAGGCTTATGCTCACCACACACGTTACAATCTGACCATACAATCAACTTTAGATCTACCAAAACTATGTAATATAAGCACCTATCTAGTCTATACAATCAATCTGCATTCAATCAGGCAAGCCCCTGCACTACATAGTTGTTGGTAGATCTAAAGGAAATTGTACAATCAGATTGTAAGGTGTGTGGTGAGCTTAAAGCTGGCCATACACTTGTAGATTATCGTTCGATTTATTTCGTGCTGTCATTGAACCATCGTTCGATATCTGCACAAATACCCCATCATGCATAGTCCAATGTCGATTACTTGCTAACCAAATTGTGTCGAGCCACAGAACAGATTTTCACTTGCGCATGTGCAGTGTTCTTGTTTCAAACTTTTTTCATACTAAAACACACTAATCCATCGATTTTTGTTCTATTTGAAAAAAGTTTTCCAGCCTGACCAATCGAGGAAATTCGGCCAAAAGTACAGTACTTAAAATCAATGGGTTCCCATCAACTGATCATTCGAAACCACATTCATGTTTGATTTCCGAACGAAAATCAAAGAGTGTATGGGAACCTTAACCTAAACATCTAATAAAATACTAACACTATGCTAACATAAACATTATGCAAGGGGTAGCCGACCTTCACCCGTGGCTGTGGTGAAATTACAAATCCCATCATGCATCTGCCTCTTGTCTTGCAATACCTAATGGGATTTGGAGTTTCACCACAGCTGGTGGGCCGAAGTTTGGCTTCCCCTGCACTAGGCTAACCTAAACACCTAATAAAAACACTTTAGATAAAACCCCTAAATAAAAAAGCAACAAAATTTAAAACAAATTAAAGCAAAAGAAAAATATGTTTTTTTCTTGCTACATTTTGGTGATCTGCGTAGGTCTTTAATAGGGACTGATGTTAAAAGACTGTAGGCAACATGGACATAGGTTACTTAACTAAGAGTCTCACTCATTTTATAAGAACTGTCATGTTATGTATCAACAATATAAGTTATAACTTCAAAGAGGGTCTAGCTTTGGTCTTTATAGCTTGCCTACAGAGAGTAACTACAACATTTACCTTATCATCTGGTTCGTTGGTTGTCAGAGACGTTTCTGCTACACCTGAAATACAGTAAAATATAATCAGAAGCTTGATCGAGTGGTCGTAGTCACTAATGCAATTGCAGGAGCAATGTTTGATGTGCCTTTAAAACCCAACTAAACTTTCAGTTTTAAAAAAAAGCTAAAACAAATTCAGGTGCATCGAACCAAAGGCATTTAAAGAATTACAGTTCTTTAGAAAGCAGCCACAGTAGAAAGCCTTCACCATGTCAACATGATACAGAAAAGGACCCTTGCAGTGTGTGTGGAAGCAGTGGTCTCTTTGCCGAGATTTAGCATGCTCCCTGTTGAGTCAGACCTATATAATGAAGCTCTGCAATCAGCAAACCTTATGCTGTCTGCTGAGAGACCACTGCTTCTGCACAGAGAGCATTGGTCCTTCTCTGAAGCATGTTGGCAGAGAAAGGGCTTTTCTACTCAGGCTACTTTGTAAAAATAAAGCAAACGTTTGTATTGATCTACATGGAATTAGCAGATTTAAACTGAAAGTTTGTAAATAGTGCACTGACTCCATTAAGCTGAAACTGGGAACTTTGCTAATCTTCATATGTGAGGATTCAGACAACTTCTGCACTCAGCAAGGGTCAAAAACCCCACACAGGAACAGAGAGAATGGTTTCAGCTAACCACATTCTGCGATAAGCGCATTTTGCATCAGTTTCTTTACCACAGGGGGAGGCAGAACCTGCTGCAAAAAATTG
Source organism: Nanorana parkeri (assembly GCF_000935625.1). Classification (NCBI taxonomy): domain Eukaryota; kingdom Metazoa; phylum Chordata; class Amphibia; order Anura; family Dicroglossidae; genus Nanorana; species Nanorana parkeri. The sequence goes on from NW_017307717.1 coordinate 358,180, forward strand.
CCGTCAAAGCAATTCACCAAAATCTTTACAGCATAACATTCAACTGACAGTCGTTCCCACTAAAAAGTATATAATCGTTAAACTAAAAATCAGCACAATTGTGTTTTTATGTTTGTATCATTACTTACTCCTAATCAGTGTGACTTAGATTGACATTATTGTCATGCATATATCAATATTAAATCTTGGTCCATTTCTAGGCATCAGTTCCTATAAACTGCAGTGGTGGCACCACAATAAAATGGCCATAATTCTGCCAATTCCAGTGCCACCATGGATAGGAGGGTGCTGTAGAGGTGGAACCCTCCAAAGACAACAAAGCCTCTCCGCCACTTCCCCTGCCCATAGACATTTAAATGACAGCACAATCTTATCCTCTGCCATGTATACTAAATGTTTTGCAGGGCAAGTCTCCTCCCCGTGTCATTTGACTACATCACTTTATGGTACGTTCACACCAGATGCAGTGCGTTCCGGCCCAATTCTGGCCAGAACGCACTGCATCACGGCTGGCTCACTTTTTTGCCGGGCAAGAGGGGGCGTGGAGGGCCATTGAAGTGAATGGCACAGTAGCCATGCCCTCCGGCCACAATGCGATCGTCCGCACGGGATCACAGGCACATCGGTGCGGTGCGATCAAAATAGGGCTTGCAGGTAAAGCGCTGGAGCAAAAGTATCAGAGTGACAATCAGGGAACTAATATTCTTGAAGGACAGGTCAACAATGGTGGTCTCCATACTTTTCTCATGACAGAGTCACTTTAACAACTTCAGCCACTCCAGCAAGTGGCTGAAGTTGTTTAAAGATGCATCTTTTGAAAAACAACTAGATCATGTGACCTGATTATAGAAGATGATTTAATGTTCCTGTCATCATTTATTTGTTTATTATTGAATTTTTCTGTGAATGCACTGCGGGTTTATCTACTGAAATATGACTTTATTGCTGTGCTTTGACTTCCACTTTAACCACAGTTAATTCCTCATTTTTAGCAACAGTTTACCTTACCTCCATTCTGTCTATGTTTCTGGACTGTGGCATATTGTGGGGCACCTGTACAATATACATTTTGTAATCAGAAGCAACAGTATTAATGTGAAATCGTTCATACATCATAAACAGCTGAGGGTAAAAATACCCATAGACATACTGCATATGGCAACAGACATGAGCAGTGTATAGGAGCTGGCAAAAAGACCCCATAAAATTATTTTTGCCCCACGTTTTTGAATAAAAGCAAAGGGCAGAAATGTTTTATAGTTTACATTTTTTAAATAAATACTGTATATTACAGATCATTCAAATATTATTATAGAACATACAGTATTGACTTAAACTGGCATCCAAATAAATCACCAGATTCTTTATTTTTTTGCAATGCCTTTGAGTTGTTCTAACCCAGTCTTTCTAAACCAGGGTGCTGTAGCCTCCTCAGAGGTGCCTCAAAATGTTGTGGTAATGGGACTGTGATGTAAAGGGGGAGTCAAGACTGATGTATAAGGGGAACTCTGATGTGAAAGGTGGACTACTGTTGCAAGGGGTGACACTTTTGTGAAGGGTGAGATCGTGATTTGAAGGCGACACTTCGATGTGAAGGGAGAAACCCACTTTTTCGCTGTGTTTTTACGGTGCATCCCCCTTAAAATCCATGCGATTTTACATATTTTTAAAGTGTGGCGTGACCAAATAAAGGTTGAGAAACACTGTTCTAACAACATTTCCTGTTACTGGAAAAGCAGTTTTAAAAGATGGTTTTATCATTAAATTGAAATCTGCCTACAGCAAGACCTATCTGGAGTCTCAGTGGAAATGTCTTTACAGATGTCTGTACTAGATAGATGAGTCACAGGTTTGTGACCTCAACCTCCCAGCAATATTTCCCATTTTGGCTCTGTTTCCAAAAACTGCTAGAGTCTTTGGATTGCGACGAAATTAATTAGTGGTAGTATGTACAAATTTTCATCGCCGACAAATTTTTGTTGCAGTAAAGTGACATTAGACAAAAGGAGAAAAAATATTTTTTTTTTTACAGTCCGCAGAAGAAAAAAAAAAAAAGCTTGAGGTTCCCCCCAATTGATACTAGACCCTTTAGGTCTGGTAGGAATGTTAGGAGGGACCCCCCAGTTAAAAAAAAGTGTGTGGGGAAAAAAAATGTAAGATCCGCCTTAAAATTCCTACCAGACCCTTGATCTTAACACAGGCCTGGCAGGGCAGGAAAGGGGGGCGGGGGGGGGCGGGGGGCGATCGAGGCCACATGTCCTCGGCATTCGGAGGGTGTCCCATGCTGATGAGAAGAACCTCTTCCCCACAACCCTGACCCAGTGGTTGCTGGGGTCTGCATGCAGGGGGGCTTATTTGACATTCTCGGCTGTCATTGAACACAATAGCATTCGGGAGCTCTGTGAGCCGAGGTGTCATACTACTAAAGGGCCTGGACTTTTGGGGGGAACCCAAAAAAATTAATCCGGCATGAAAATTCGTACATACTACCGCTAACCAATTTCCGCCAAAATTTTCGTTATCAGAAACTAGTTTTCGTTTTCATTCATTTCTATCATTCGGAGATTCGAAAATATCTGCATCTCCGAATAATGAAAATGTGTCAGAATAATGAATCTTTCAGAAACTAATCCCACATGTCTAGAGTTCACATCAAAAAAGCAAAGGCCGGTTTGTAGTTTGTACTAAGCTTTACGATTGTTCCTCCTTATATGTTCATTATTCCATCTGTTTGTTAATGTTTACTGCTCTGTATCTAATTATGTGCTATCAGCAAATAAATGAGATCAAAGTCCTGGACTTGCTGACAATCCAGATAAAAAAAAAAAATATTCTTAGTGATGAACCTTGATCCTTTACTGTTAACATGAACACATTTATGTTCTGTGCTATATTTTAGTGAAGCAGTAACATGAATGTAAAATTCGAGATCTGGTAGAAACTGTGACAGCAATTAAAAACTATGTGATCATCCCTGGGAACTACTGATAAATATGACATCCATTTTATGTTTAGAAGAGTCTTTATGGACAATGAAATATTTATGGTTGTAAGTCACAGATATATATGAGATTAATATCAGTCTTAGTATCAGGATACTTAGGTTTGTAAGGATTCGGTTCCAAGCATTATGTTGCCTTAGACCGGCAGATACCTCCCTGAGAGATATCGCATCTACTCATCAATGCATGACACTAAACTCAAGAGTTGAATCATAAAAATGTATCTTATTTGTGTATCGCTCATCTGTAGATCCTCAAATCATCTCTGAGGGACCATGGGAAACAAAAGTAGCCCCCCTCTAGAAGGAAGGACAGTGTCAGCCCAAATTCAGAGATGATTTGAGGATCTACAGCAGAGCGATACACAAATAAGATACATTGTTAATAGTTAAGGTACGTGAACGTATTTTCCGATTTAATTACTGGGGTTAGTTTTACTTTAAAGGAGGGCTAAGAACTCCTGCAATGCTTCAACAAGGATCTTTTACTATTCTTCATAAAAGATTGAAGGATCGTGAGCCAGTTGCAGAGCAGGTGTTCCAACAAGTTGGAAAAACTATCTGTACAATAAAGAGTGCCAACCACTACCCGAGGTGCCTATTAAAGCACTCCTACAGTTGAGAAAGAGCTCAATGATTGTTAACGGTGCTCAAAACTGGAGAAATGTTTGCAAATTGCAAATCTATAGCTTACATAATCATAGTAATTTCTGAGTCCCAGAATGGATTAGCTAGTACATCAAACATGTGTAGTAAGTATGTGCTCCACCAATAATTTCCCAAATTGAGCTTAGCCTGCATCAAGAATTCAATGAGGTTGATTTTCCAAGGACTATAGCATGTTCACTGAATTTGAAGCGGTGAACAACTGCTTTGATGACTGACAGTAACTTGCTGTTGGGCTGCACACAAACGTGACCCACTTCTGTTACTTCAAGCAATGTATGACTCATATCAATACCCTACTTTGGTTTGGGCATAACATTTCTTCCATAAAATCTGCTGTGTGGTTAAGCATTGCTGTTTTGCATTAAATTTCTCAAGGTCTCCTAATCAGTAACCCAAGTTCTCATAAGACATCTTGGTGCTGGTGTGTTTGACGTAGAATGGAGAGACTGTGGCTGCATTGTATGTGTGGAACAATTCTTAGATTAGAATAGTTCTTTTTTTTGCCAAGAGGAGTTAGTGAAGTTCAGAGAAGTCCATGAAGTTCATGTATGGTCCATAAGACTGAAGAATAAAGTATACATACTATAAACATACTGTTTATATGAAGGAATATTTCTACTTTACCTAGCTGGTCTTGAGGATCATTTATTCTGTAGAGGAAAGAAATTATGTTTAGTTCAGACATGCTGTGTTCTAAACAGTGGTTTATAAGTTAATACAGATTGGGAAAAAATTAGTCTGAAAAGTGATGTGTTCACCCCACACAAAGTATGAGTTTAAAAATAATTTTAAAGGAAAATGAAAATGATCTTGGATCAGTGTTTATTATTTTCATCTTTTTAGGTTACAAAAAGGATATATTTTTATAATATTGATATATCATTAATACAGGATGCATCCATGATACTGCTATTACAGGACACCCTGGATTTCCATAGACAAAGCACAGCCAATACTGTTTTATTTCAGACCCTCTCTCTGATTAAAACTCCTTATTTGACTGTGTTTGAATAGAGCAGGAAGGGAGGGTAGGAAGGGGGATGGGGTTAATGTTTAGATTCATGCAGGTGGAACTTGAGTTCTGTAGACATAAGCCATTTTTTCAACAGAGCCGCTAATAGAAGAGCATAGACACATGTTAAAAGGAGTCTACATTTTCATCTGTTTACTAGAAATATTATGTTTTGACCTGGCTAAAAACATGAACATTAAAAAAATTAAAAATCCATTACAAAACTCTATGCATTGCTATATCAGTTTCTGCAAAATAAACAGAAATGTGAAGTTGCTTAAGCCATCAATCATGAATCAGTATTTTAGGTGTAGATAAATATCGGGTGAAGGTACTGCCTGCAAATATACTAATTTAAACATTTCATTGGTGTATTCAGGAACAACAAATTGAATGCAACCCCCAACAGCCAAAAAAATATTTGATTGGCCAGAGAACAGTCACATGTCTGATTTAACTTCATTTTGAATGAAATTGACAGATCCAAATTTTTGTTAATCGTACATTCGGATTCGTTCGCAGTTGGACTTGCTTGATATCGGAAATTCGAATGCATCCGAATGTCCAAATGTAATGAAATTCGTACAAATAGCTATTCAGAACCAAATCACATGTACATGTCTAAAAACAACCTTTAACTTCGGTTTGGGGATGTAATGGGAGTGCTTGTTGTCACTTTAAACAAGCTGCTGCTAGCAGGCTTGAGTAGGTCTTCAATAATTTTAATGTAGTTGATGAAAACTACTACCAGCTTGTTCAACCAGCAATCCCATTATAATCTATGAATAGCCTCCCAAAACTGTTGAAGTTGAAGGAAAAATGCTTGAAGCTAGCTGAAAGCTAAAACGTTTATAAAAGCTTAATATACACACTGCTCCTATTCAGGTTAAGGCCTATATGTCCAAAACCTTAAACCTCTTAGGGAAGGAGCCAGTCTTATGTTTACAGGTTAAAGATGAACACTGAGCCATTGGCCACAGGAGGGTCATCCTCTACACTTCAGTTGAAAGACCTTTTTGTGAACCATTATAGCTCAAAATAAATAAAGGGTAAGTGACCGGGACAACACAGAAAGCTCCGAGCAGCTTTAAAAACTAAGGTCAGTTTCTTATCATTAAATAACTGTAATTTACTGAAGGTTAAACATTAAAAGAACATTTTCAATTCTACTTCCTTATTTGATTAAAGAAATTAAAGGGAGAACAAAGTCATTGAAAACCAGTGTTACAATTCTGTTACTGTACTGGTTTTAAAAAATAATTAAAAGCATGGTATTTTAATAGACATTTTTGTAGGAACTTACCCCAGACGGAACAGTGCAGCAATAGTGCACCAGGAATATATTTAAAATGTTTTGTATAGAATGGGAAATGGTTAGAGCCTCTGTTGTTTTTAATTGTTGCTTGTTCCCCATTGGGGAGAACGGCCCTCGCTTTCTAGTAAATGAGGGGAGTGGGGGTCTTTGGGACAGAAACACTCAACAAATAAGAAAAAATAAATCTGATGGATGGTCTAACTCTTTTCTATTCTATTATTAAAATATTTTTTTTGTTTTGCCTCTTTTCCAGTTGGAGTGATTTCCCATCACTTCCTGTTCACCTAACATGCTGTCACTGGGTCAGGAAGTGAGGGAAAATCTTCTAATTGGGGAAATTAACAAACATTTTAATCTGACAGAGATTCTAACCCCTCCCCACTCTATCCAAAAGAAAAGTTTTGGGCTGCAGCTCCACTTCTCAAAACACAAGAAGATTATGAATTAATCTTTATTCTTTTTAATTAGGTAGATAATTGGTTATGATTTTTTACAGTTGTTTATGTATTATTATTTTCATACACTTTGATAAGAAGATCTCAACTTCCTGAAATGTAGTTATTTTTAAACAATCACACAATTTTTTAAAAGCATAGTGACTCAGGATTACAATAATAATAATTACTAGATAAACGATTTAGAATTATAAACATTGAATTAACAGACAGTGAATTTTCACACTTCCCATATAACAAATAGGTGTTTTGTTTCTCATTAAAAGGGTAGTTCACATGCTTTTCATTTGCTCATTTCTTTGCTTTTAAAAGAATCACTAAATCTAAAACAAGCTGTTCACATAATTACTTTATATTATACTGTATAGATACTATATAAATGTTTAAAAGCACAGATGACGATTGTAATACATCCTGTTTCATAACTGGTTGATAGGTATCCATGTATTTCTAGGCCAACCAAAATGAATTAACAAAGGCGGGCCGAACCATCTACTTAGCTACTACTGTATATCTCATGGTCTCCAGCTGCAATATCTCCCCATCCCCATTAGAGTTCAGAGCAACTCTCACCACATAATTCTCTCCTTAAATTGCTTTCTATGATGTAAGATAAATAACTGGGCAGGAATGGTAACATCTCAATATGTATCCAGACATATGAAAACCTAAATGTGATTCACCTTGCCAAGATCTATACAGAATTTACATATCTGTTCAAAGTGAACTGACCTTTGAATTACAGAAGTTACACTTTTCAACATGAAGCTAATCATTGCTCATATTCTCCTACAGAATCCTTCCATATTCTAGTGTAAGCTTTGCCTCTTTGAGGAATTCAGAACATACACATGGCTATGCACACTCCCCCATGCTTGCATGTGACAACTCAGTCTGTATAGTGGTGCATACGGAGAGTGTAGAGTGTTCCCCTGAGCCTAGACTGGGTCTTTTCCAGGACTAATGGACAACCTTGTGGAGGTAAAGCAGTACGGGGAAAGTAGTAACAGGCTTGTAAAATGTAAAGAGTATCTTTAAAAGCAATGTGACCCCACCCTTAAGAGAAACAAGCCTATTTGTACATATGTGACTTACCTTTTGTTATCTCCACTTCGTTTTTCTGCAGGATACAGAAAGGATTTAGTTGGAGAGAGGATAAGGAAGTAAAGAATATTCAGAATTACAGATGAGATAAAGCCCAGGTACAATGCCAAGATAAATATTTGCATGAATCTTATTTCTGCCTATTCATAATTTAGAAAGCTATGCTGCACATCTAAATCTGGCCAAAGACTAGAAGGACATGGATGTATGAAACGTGTGCTGAAAAAATACTTGCCTTCTACAGAAACCAATGAACTTCCTTGGACAATTGGAAGGTTATTAGTTGTGATGTATTATTTTTTCCTATAGCACACTTTTTGCTCACTAAGAAGATGATTTCCTTTAGGCCAGTGAATAATATTTACATGTCTACGGCTAACTTTAGATTTGAAGCATCTATTTCTAAACTTTAAACAGAAGAATTAAGATTTGCTGTGTTATGAATCAATATCTCACTCCCAGCCTGACTGGTTTCAGGCGAAATAACAATCGTTCTGAAAGGTCTATATGCATCCCAAGTGTTCTTACTCAAAATGAAAAATTAAATAAATTAAATATTACAGAGGGCTATTGGCAATTGTTTCACTGAGTACTCCAACCAAAACTTAGTTATTTGACTTGCTGGACAGTATATTGTCCGCAAAGTTGTTCTCACTTTCATGAATACATTGTGGAGATCCACTATTGTGAAGAACCTTCAATGATCCAATAATTTACCTTTACTTATTTCTCATGCTATCTCTGTCTGTTAGATTTATTTGTTGGCCACTCTGACATCAAGGGGGATTTATTGTATACAATAATGGGGAGTGGCAGCCAAGAAGTAATCATAGAATTTAACAAAGGAAGATTTCCATAGTGGTCCTGGCTGGCAAGTGTAACTTGAGATACAAAGTTCCCCATTCATCATCTTCTCTCCCAAGAAAGGAAATGGTTTTGGCTGCACTGCATATATGAGATCTAGGATATGTTGCTGTGATTCTGTTCTTTACGGCTTTAATACTATTTTATATTTATGCATTCTTATGCCAATGTCCTTAAATTACAAGAACATCAGTTGATGTGTAGTAATAGGTATTTACAGAAATTAGATAATTTTTAATCCACTGAATAAAATAATCCTTGTAAAGCCATGGGAAACAAAAAACATTAATTAAATCTACAGTACTTCAACCATCTATTTAATATTATAGCATTAATAAAACGTGGAGTCCCCAGAGAAAGGTAAAATGTATTTTAATAGAGAACTATGGCCTAAACATTTTTTACCATAGTTCTCTTTGGGGGTCACAGGAGGACATATACTGTGACCCAAAACTAAGCATGTAGTGGGCAACATGGTGGACAACTGGCTCTGCCTCTCAAGAGGCAGAGCCAGCTGTGCCTGCCCCCTACCCCAGTCAGTGCTGAAGAAACGGAGAGGGGGAATCCTTGCAGGGAGCGGTGACTAACAGTAACTACTTTCTGCAGGGAGAGGTTCAGGAACTCAATGATCAATGGTATGTGTTCGCTGAGTTCCCGATCAATAGAGCTGACCTGTGACAGCTTCAGTGTCACACGTTGGCTTGAATTTTGGGGATGAGTGTTTTTCACTCACCCCATAACTCTCTCCTTTAAAATGGTTTTCCACTTTTGTTTAAACATTGGAAAGCCTGTTGGTTGGAGGAGATGTAGTCAGTCACTCTGGCTTTAGGCTCAGGTGTGGGGGGAAAAGCACGCTTCATGAGATTACAAACAATGCAAATGGGGCAGCTTCCAATCCTTATCAGTTTCAATTGAAGGGATGTTAATTTGCTTAAGGCCCTAGTTCATCTTAATTTGTCATTGTTGAGTACGCCCTTACATTTATTCTACAAGCCAAAATTTTGATTAAACTGTAACTGAAAAGGTAATCTAGTCATTCTTTATCAGAATATTACATTTTATTTGTTTAAAAAAAAAACATCAATAGTCAAGAAAACAGAATGACATTATATGCCTTTTGCTTAATGTGCAGAAATTGCATGCAATGGAGTTGAACAGAAAAGTAGTGGAAATTAGTGGAATGAAGGTAAGTTAGTAACAAATGTGCTGTTGGAAGGAGTAGACAGCCAAACAGAGATATGAAGTCAAAAAGCACATACAAATACTCTCAAGATTATGGAAAGATAATATCACAATACTATAAAGTACATACTCCAACAAGAATGTTTAATAGTTCAAAGGGAAGCAACTATGTACAAATTTAATAAGCCTTTAAAGTGAACATAGACTTTATTTTAAACTTTTACAAGTCCTGACTAAGATTCCATGAGATTACCGTTATCAGTCAGAAAAGCTTCTTCTATGCTCTTCTCTGATTTAGTTTCATTTTGTAACACAGGGCGCTAATATTATTATTAAAGTATTATTATTAATATCACCATTAACCATATCCAACCGCAGGGGGAAGCATAATTTAACCCAGGGAGGCAGTATAATTATACCAGAGGTCAGTAATATAATTCAGTATAATTTATTTACCTTAAATCTAACTTAATCTATTTAATTTAACATACAAATTATTGAACGATTCAATAAAACCGTAGATAATAAAGCTACAGTTAAAGCTAATTATTTAAGCTACAGTTAAATAAGTAATATTATTTAATCCCTAAAATACACTAAAAAGAAAAAATAAATAAATAGTAAGGGTGGAATAAAATAATGTCTTCCATGAGTGGGTATGCAACCAGGTGCATGTCATGTGCAATGTATGCGTTCCTTGAACATGAGTTCGAGGGGGAATACATTTGTGCTAGATGTGAGCGAGTTGTCTGCTTAGAATCCCAGATTCTGGATCTAAGCAACAAACTGGCAACACTGAGGTGCAAAGGCACCATGGAAAAGAGTCTGGACTTAACGCACCAGGCTGTCGTGGAGGGGGGTCTGGATGAGGAGGGGGGCTTGGAGGAGCGGGATCCCGAGGTGGGGAGCTGGGTTACTGTTAGAAGGCGGGGGAGGGGGAAGAGTGCTAGAGAGGTCAGCCCTGATCTGATTCACCCCAATAAATTTGCCAAGTTGCAGGATGTTGGGGACATCAGTTCAGGGGGGACACTGCTGGAGCACGACTCATCCTATATCCGCAGGGGGAGTGAGTGCTCCGGCGAGGACGGGAGCAGGATGGAGGGTCAGGAGAGGCAGATCCTGGTGGTGGGAGACTCCATCATCAGGCGGACTGACAGGGTAATCTGTCATCGGAACCGTGAGCGTCGAACAGTGTGCTGCCTGCCGGGGGGCGCGAGTTCGACACATTGCGGAACGAATTGACAGATTACTGGATGGGGTTGGGCTTGACCCCGTTGTCACGGTGCACATCGGCACCAATGACAAAATAGGAGGAAATTGGAGTGTCCTTAAACAGGAGTTCAGAGACCTAGGTGCTAGGCTGAAGGAAAGGACCTCCACGGTAGTTTTCTCAGAGATACTACCGGTGCCAAGAGCCACTCCGGACAGACAGCGCGAGTTGAGGGAGCTTAACAAGTGGCTCCGGAGCTGGTGTCAGAAGGAAGGTTTTGGTTTCCTGGAGAACTGAGCTGACTTCGCAGTCGGCTATCGGCTCTTCAGCCGAGACGGGCTGCACCTTAATGGGGAAGGTGCAGCATTCCTGGGGGGAAAAATGGTAGAAAGACTGGAGGATCTTTTAAACTAGAAAGTGGGGGGGAGGGTATAAAAATAACATTACCTAAATTAAACGGAGATAATTTAATCATAGGTATAAATAACACAGAAAGAAGTAAGAAAGGAGTTAATAATAGTGGGCTCACTCCAGTCAATATAGGAAATCCAGTCAATATAGGAAATCCGTTGGCGCAAGTGAGTACAACTACCAACGGACGACCGAAATCAAGGCAGAATAATAGCAATAAAAATAGTGGGGAACAACAAGGCTATAAACTTTTGTCCCAAAAAATTCGAGGAATTAAATGTATGTACACCAACGCTAGAAGTCTGGCAAATAAATTAGAGGAGCTTGAAATTAGACTAATCGAAGAGGATTTCGACATAGTGGGTATAGCGGAAACCTGTCTTGACAGCACGCATGACAGGGCTACTAATATAGAGGGGTATAACCTGTTTAGGAGGGACAGAGGTGGGAGAAGGGGGTGGGGGGGTTTGCATTTACGTAAAACGGCAAAGGCGGGCCGATTTCTGAACATGCTGCGCGACAGTTTCATGGACCAGATGGTGGAGACTCCGACCAGAAAAAATGACATCCTAGATCTAATTATCACTAATAATGCAGAAGCAGATCGCTGCAGATAGTAAAAAGAACCCCAAAAAATTCTACCAATATATTAACAGTAAAAGGGGAGAAAGGAACAGATAGGCCCAATAAAAGACGCAAGCGGGAAGCTAGTCACAAACGACAAGGAGAGGGCCGAGGCGCTGAACGCTTTTTTCTCCTCAGTATACACTCAGGAGGGAAACGGGTTTGACACACGTAACATATCTCCTAGTTTTACTCAAAAAATATACCCCAGTGGTGGACGGAAACCGGGATACAACAAAGACTTAAAATGCTCAATGCAAACAAAGCAGTTGGACCAGATAACCTGCACCCCAAGGTACTTAAGGAATTAAGCCATGTTATATCTAGACCTTTATTCCTCATCTTTAAGGACTCCTTAATGACGGGTGGGATCCCCAGTGATTGGCGGAGGGCTACGGTAGTCCCAATATTCAAAAAGGGGGCTAGATGCCAACCTGGGAACTATAGGCCGGTCAGTCTAACATCGGTAGTTTGTAAAATGCTAGAGGGCATAATAAAGGATTATCTGGTAGAATTTGTTCAGGAAAACGGGATAGTTAATGACAATCAGCACGGGTTCAGGAAAGACCGTTCCTGCCTAACTAACTTGCTAACTTTTTATGAGGGGGTAAGTAGAGATATGGACGGAGGTAAGCCGGTGGATGTGGTATATCTGGATTTCTCAAAGGCTTTTGATACGGTACCACACAAACGCTTGCTACACAAGCTGAGGGCTATGGGCATAGATGAGGTGGTGTGTACGTGGATAGAGAACTGGCTACGGGAACGTGTCCAGAGGGTATCTGTAAATGGCACCTTTTCAGACTGGGCTAGTGTAATGAGCGGTGTGCCTCAGGGTTCTGTGCTGGGTCCCATATTGTTCAACTTATTTATTAATGACATCGGGGAGGGTGTTAACAGCGATATTTCCGTGTTTGCGGATGACACCAAAATAGGGAGGGTAATAGACACGGACTTAGACACTATAACATTACAGGAGGACCTGGATAAAATAGGGGAGTGGGCATTAATGTGGCAGATGAGGTTTAATGTCGATAAATGCAAAGTAATGCACTTTGGAATTAAAAATAAACAAGTGGGTTATACAATTATGGGGGTGCCGCTGGAGATGTCAGAAATGGAGAAGGATTTGGGGGTCATTGTAGACCACAAACTGAAAGGTAGCTTGCAGTGCCAGGCTGCTGTAAACAAAGCTAGTAGGGTTTTGTCCTGCATCAAAAAGGGGATCTATTGCAGGAACGAGTCTAAAATGTTGCCACTTTATAGATCGCTGGTTCGACCTCATCTGGAGTATGCGGTTCAGTTCTGGTCACCAGTACTAAGAAAAGATGTCCTTGAGCTGGAAAAAGTCCAGCGGAGGGCAACCAAACTAATTAGGGGTATGGAGGACCAAAGCTACGAGACGAGGCTACTAAATTTAAACATGTTCACATTGGAGGTGAGGAGATTAAGGGGGGACATGATTTCAATGTACAAAATGTTCAATGGTGACAGCAACATTAGCAATAAACTATTTAAAATTAATTCCGTTACAAAAACTAGAGGCCATAACCTTCACAGTTAGAGCGGTTAGGGTCTGGAACTCACTGCCACAGGCAGTGATTTCAGCAAAAAACATGGAATTGTTCAAGAAACTTTTGGACGATTTTTTAAGGGACAGTAATATACAGGGGTACAAGTACTCCTAAAAAAAGAGATCCTATAGGTTGGACTTGATGGACTAATGTCTTTATTCAACCTCAAATACTATGTAACTATGTAACTAGTGCCTGATTCTCCCTTACCATTTTCCTGAGCCCTGCCATCAACTATTTCACTTTCCAGTAGAACTGTTTCAGTAGGCAGTAATGACACTCTCAATGAACAGAGGAAGGCATTAGGTGGTGTAAGAAGTCAGGAAAAGCCAGACCCCACGAAATCAGCACCAAAGTAAAATTAAATCACAGAGCTGGATCACTGAAGAGGCTTTTGTGGCTGGAAAAAGTACAGATGTTAATATGCAAACTACAGACAATAAGGGGTCCAAGACAGACCGCACACATATTACACATGTTAAGCAGAAGATTGCAGGATTAACACAATGAAATGGAGTTTAGTTTGCAGAAAAAAGTTAAATGCGGAAAAACTCACTTTTTTTCATGATGAAGAACACAGCGATTCCAATTAAAGCAACACCAGCCAAAACCCCGATAACAATACCAGCAATTGCACCACCACTCAAACCACCTGTAGGAGGTACATCTGCAAAACAGAGGAAAAAAACTACTATGCCAATTTCAGCAGTTTCACTTTTTATAAAGTACATTTTTTTCTGCAGAAACAGAAAATACCAGCAAAATCTATTTTCTCAACAGATTTTACAGTCTTTTTGTCACTGCCATAAACATGCCATTTTCCATGGATGCACAATTGAGTATGGATATATATATATA
>NW_017307717.1:372736-418457 GCF_000935625.1 Nanorana parkeri
ATAATTATTATTTTTCTTTTTTTCCTTATAGCAGGGAAAGGGATGAACAAAGGCAACGGACCGAGTATTATCTTCAGTATTCATACCTGTTTATACAACTGGAATCTCCTGGACACAAACAGACAAATAGGAAACTGAGCTTTACAAACAGATTAATGCTGTGCTGCCCAAAATGCGGTCTGCAGGCCGGATGTGGTGCTTAGTTTCACAGGCCTTTGTGGTACTGTTCTTCTCATTGACTCCAATGGTGAGAAACTATTCCTCCCATTGGCATACATGATGGACACAATTCCTCTCACTTACACCAACAATGTGACATTATTCATCCTCCCACTGACCACAGGCACTAGGTTATTCTTTAAACCCACTGACTTCCAATCCTGGGGCACTGTTTTCTTCCACTGACCATTGGCGCTGGGCATTTATGACTTCCAATGACCACAGTATGACCTCCCAAAGATTTAAAGGACAGTAAACGGGCCCTTTGTTTAGAAATTTTGAGGATCAATGTATAAGATGCAACTGGCTGTAGTGCTTCCTAATATCAAAGGAAAAATGTGAAGGCTTCACACATTTGTCGTGGTAACCAGGGCCGGCCTTAGGCCTTTAGGCGCCCTGTGCGGCCGCACGGCTCGCACACCCCTAAGGCCGGCCCTGGTGGGAACCATTGCATTTTAGCCTGTTAACCCTCAATGCATGGCATGGCACATACCACAGTGTGCTGCAATGTCATTCATTCCAAGTTCTACTGTATCAAGATTCCTAACTTTTATTATTTCTCTCAGAAATAGACACTACTCACTTTCGGTAACATTGACAGTGAAGAGGAAGCTCTGACTACCAATAAAATTCTTCGCTGTGCATACATATTGCCCAGCATCCTTCACAGTCACATCTGGGATCTGAAGACTGGAACTAAAACTGGTGTTTTCCACGGAGACTTTCCTGTTAGTTTGAATAAGGACAAGGCCCGGATTGAGACGGTACCAAATGAACTCAGCTGGCAGTCCAGGCTTCAGGATTACTTTCAGGACTACAGTCTCTCCAACTTTTGATGTAGTGATGGTATCGTTATTATGTTCTGGGGCCTCTGGATGCACTGATGAAATAAACACAGCGTGCAATAAATCATGTTGTTATACAACATACACATCTAAAACTGGTCAAAACATAAAATAAAAAGTCAAAAGAGACAAAAGTACACAATATAAAAACTAAACAACTGTATTTTTGTTAGACTTTAGCCTAGTCATTAATAGTGATGAGCCGAACACCCCCGTGTTCGGTTCTAACTCGAACTTTCGAACATGGATCATCCCTAGTCATTAAGAGAAAACTGCAGAACCTGGAACATGAGTGGGAATATCCCCTGAGAAAGATCAGGAGGGAATGTTTACTGAGACAACAATCTCACAATGATCTCATACTTCAACAATCATACACTGTTACAATACTACATGTTGATAGTGCATTTGATAGAAATGAAAGTAAATCGGTCACAAAACTGCACACTTCAATTTTATGTAAACCCAAAAGCTAACACCTCATATAAGCTTTAACACATGAATGTAATTTTCAAAGTAATTTTAAATATTTTTAAATCTACATCTTTATTAATATAATCTTTTGGGCTGGTATTCTCTTCCTCCAAATTCCCTTCTTTCTTTCCACCCTCTGCTCTTCTTCCCTCCCTGTCCTTCTCTTTTTTTCCCTTCTTTTACTCTTGCTCTCATTATTCCCCGATTTGTGCCTTTATTGTATATTTGATGGTCCAGTCATCGCTTATCTCCATTTAATTTTCTGGGCCATTGTCACACTTATCTTTTTTGGTTTTGCTACCATAACATATTATCTTCTTTTGGTGCCCGGATATGTTCTTTTATGACTATTTCTCATGTATATGCATAATTATGTATGTCTTTTACATCACCCTACTAGATCAGTAATGCGGCTATTACTGTAGAGCATTTAGACATGAAATGGCAGCAAAGAGGCTACAGAATATCAGCAGCACTGAGATGCAAAATAGAATGAAATAAGAGTAAAAGTATTTTGTTTTTAAAACACGCGGCAACATTTTATGATACTGTGATACAAATGTTATTTTTTAAGTGGTTATTGATTTACAAGTAACTTAGTAGTAGTTTTCTAATAGTAAATGAGCCACAACAGCTACTTAAACCCCGACTAGGATGTCTTGGTGGATGTGCCTAGACACCTTGAAGACTGTCGAAATCCAGGACTTTCTGATATTTTCAGAAGTCAAGGGGCTCCCTGGATTGGTAATAATTTATTTATCTAGTTTATCATCTGTAATATCTATACACGGTAAGTAAATTTAATTATTATACTACTTATGAATTGTTTGAATCATTGAACTGCACCCAGAAATCTGGAAAATTAAGCACACTAACTTGTTAAATAAATAATTGTAACAGGCAGTTAATCCTTGGTTACAGATACACAATGGGGTTGATTCACTAAGGCGTAGAGCATGTTCACTATGCATGGGAATTTTCCTAGTATATGTGGTAATTATGCACTTTTGCAAAGAATACCCAATCACACGCAAGGGGAAGAAAATGTGATTTCTGCTTGACATCCACTAAGCCACATGTGTCAAACTCAAGGCCCAGGGGCCGAATCCGGCCCACCAGGCCATTTCCTACACTTCTACTTTCAGATCTAGGTATTAAATTATTACTAAAATCAGAAAACAAGAACCGGGGAAAGAAGGGAAAGGTTCAAAGTAGAGTGTATTCAAATATTAAATTGGAGTGTGGGTCCCCTAAAAATTTATTTTTCACCTGGGACCTATTCCATACATCTGAACGATTGCTATCTTCAGAATTCATTCCTCAAGCCACAATATACCAACTTTTCCCCACTTTTCATGACATGTCTCTCTATAGATGAAGACTTATCTATATACCCACCCCTTATAATCACAGGCGGGATGCAGTCAATTATATGTCTATATGGTTTTGTTTGTTATGTTACGCTATAAATGTAGTGCCCTATTTAGAGAATGATTTTTTAGCTTTCTCAAAACTTATTAAATACACACACTTTTTTGCAATATTGTTGTTATCTATAGCATTATTTGAAGGAATGGTGGGATCCCCTATTTAGGGGAATCGGTTTTCTTTTATATTACTAAAACCAGTGATAATCGAATGCAGAGGCAATTATGATAAAGATTAGATACATTTATATAGTCTTACAGATACCTTTTGAGGGCAACCATAACGTTGATGCAGCCCTCGATTAAATTGAGTTTGACACCCCTGCACTAAGCTAAGGCTGGCCATACACCTATCAATTTTTTTTGTTCAACCCGTGGGCTGAACGAAAAAAATTCACCCGATTCCTCCATCAACAAAAACAGCGTGCTGCCAGCACCTGTCCGAATACCCAATCAGAGCGCGCAGCTCATTGGCTGCCAGCTCTGATCAATCAAACATTTTCCAGCCGGCACCTTTGATCAGCTGATCGAGGAATCCTGGCTGAAAGGGAGCCAACAGCCCCACACACTAATTAAAAACGGTACATTAAAAAAGCGGCCTAATTCGACCAGTGTATGAGCACCTTAAGGTGAAATAACCTTGGGAAATTAAAATTCACTTCACTAGGTCAATAGACTATTTGTCTTTAGCAAAACAAACCCATGCCTTAGCAAACTCATTAAACTCCGGTTAGGGTTTACATCTACTTACAACTTTCATACTTTACAATCATCACAAGAATGGCCAATATGAACCTAGAAAGTGCTGCCAAGACACATTGCCCCCAGTAAGCTTAGAAAATTATCAGTAGAACTCTCTGGCCATTCACACACAGTGCCAGCAAATGCAAATATGCCGCATAACAAAATGTGTTCAGTTAAGGAGGAACTTTACCCATATCTTCAAAATAACAATAAAGGCATCTTTAGAAATATTTAGTAATAACATTCTACAAACAGATACTTCTAGATAATTGCCGGCTTTTTATTCTTTGCATACCTTATTTTTCTTTTCTTCCACAGTCTTCTGACAGTGGCCATTTTTAAGGTCAGGTTACTAGAGCTCTCTTCACTTCCTGGAACTCTGGCACATGTGACTACGACACGTGACCATGTACCGTACATCATCTCAAGGGAGGAAAATGCCTTTCCCTGAGATCTCATGAGATTACAGATGAGATTTCCCAGCAATGCTCTGCTGATGTAACCTTCCCAGGATGCATTGTTTGGGCACAATTACATAATTTGTGCCAAAGTGGACCAGGAAGTGGAAAAAAATAAATTGTAAGTAAAAGAAAAATATGTTTGTTTAGCTAATGAATGTAAGATGATTTCATATCAGCAAGCAGAGCTACATGCAGATGTGATTTTTAGTAAAAGGGCTAAAGGTCCACTTTAAGAATTCGGTGAATCCCCAACATCTTTTTACATTGGCCAAAGGCTTTTTACAATTATGAGGAAATATTAACAGAACTGTATGCCTGCAAGGTATATGACTGTTCTTGAATTTACAAGAATGCACATTCCCTTTACTCATAGTAATTATGGGGGATGATTTCAACTATTCTTTTTTTTAAATAAGAATTATTCAAATTCTTCCTGTTTAATAGTATAAAGATCTGAAGGCATGAAAAATATTTTATAGACGAGGGCGCTGCCATTATCATATGGAGCCCATGCTGATGTCGCTTTTTCTGGGTTCTGGATCTGATTAATATAGCCCTGACTGTGGTTTGAAGATGGGTTATTAACATGATTCAAGTGGACATATCTGCAACTTACCAAATGGCACTGTACATTGAGATGTTCTTCCCAGCTGATCTCCAAGGCAGGTGAAATTTGATCCTCGGAAATTACCATCTACAGGCACCACCTTGGTTACATTGTCTGTTCCATTCTGTGTTGCTCCTCTGTAGATCAGGGACACGTTAGCTGCTGGTCGTCCTCCTGACCAGGAACAGCCAAGCTTAACATTCTGACCAACAGGTTCTACAGTGCAACTGATGGGTTTTTCTGGATTCCCTATAAAATGAAAAATGATGTCAACTCAGCTAGTGAATTCTATTATCATCAGTTATTAATTCTAAATCTATATGTTTGCCTATAGATAATCTCACAAATACACAAGCAATAGAAAACTTTGCATGCATGAATGAATGCTAGAGATGAGTACAGAATGCAAAAATGCGTCTGTTATTTCCTTGTTACAATCTGCTGGCTTTACACCCACCAGTCAACTGAAATGTAATATTGTCCATTGTTTCCCTTAAAGCAAAAACTGTGATTTGTCCATGCAGTGCACAACAGTGGCTCACTTTAACCCTTTTAATGCCAGGGTCAATTTCGTATTTTTTTGCACACACTGTAAAGTGCAGATTTTAGGCCTGAAAATATATTGGGTTAAAGAACCCCAAAATAATATATTTTTTAAAGCCCTGATTGGTTCACAAAACCTAATCAGAGCTGTCTCATGACTGATTGGATGGCAGCTTAAGGCCCTTTGATCTAATCACTCCTAGGTTATCCATAAGCTGGCTGGTTCCATTTTGTCTGTGAAGAGTATATTTCCCGACAGCTCCATGTCAGCACACAATGGGTGTAGGCTCCGCCCCCCTAACCTGATAGGATGTTTTAACTCATAAATTTGAGCCTCCACCCAGCCACTAGCGTTCCTCCTTTTTCCTCCTATAGGAATCTGATAGGTAGGCAGTGGTCGCTTACCTGGCCATGGTAAATCTGTGGCCGTCCACCCTTCGGTGTTATGGGTGCAGTCCCTCCTCTTGCCCTGCGGGGTATGCGATGGGATGCCTCTGCTGGTCTTAGGCATGGTATGCCCGGTAAAACCGGGCTCATATGGCTTCATGGGGCTGTCTGGTGCTTGGACGTATGGGCTACCTCTTGTGCCTGTGTCTCTCCCTTTCTGTCCGGTTCGCGGAAAACATATGCATGTTATCCTGTGTTAATTTCCTACCCAATGGATACTCCCAAAATAGCACTTGGTGTAAAACCACTTGTACATTGTAACATATCAAGGTGCCCATTGATCTCAAAGAAAACAAAAGGGTTGAGATCCGCAGGGCATATTAGCATGCTTAAAAAAACGAATTCCTTTTATTTACAAGCCTAATTACAATTCGATTCACATCTGTGGTAACCGTACATCCTTTGTCAAGTTACACCTTTTTAAGAATCCTCCACCATATACACATATTAATGTATTAAATTAATATATAAATTGATTTCATTTTAATATGAGCCTTGGGATTTCTTACAAGATTAATTTTAGTGCACACAATGTAGTGCCCAGTTATATTATCTAATTATACATACCCAAGGATATAAAAGATGAGGTTGTGTCAAGTAAATAAATGCCAAATATGTCAAGTCTCAAAATGGTGTGCAGTCACTAAACAATGAAAAAGATTGGTATCCCAAATTATCCATAGACAATGCATTAAAATCCTGTACAGGTCATTAGTGATGAGCCAAACAGGTCCGAGTTCGGTTCGAATTCGAACTTTAGGACATCCAAAAAGTTTGAATTCAAACTCAATGCAAGTCTATGGGGGTAGATCTTTCAAAAACAATTGTCCTTTTTAAGAGGGCTTATGCAAGTTATTGGCCATAAAAGGTGTATGGGAATCCGGGTACTGCCCTGGGGGACAGGAATCAATGAAAAAAAGACTTTAAAAAAATACAGTTTTCAAAGGATCAGTGATTTTAACATCACTTAAAGGGTAAAAATGAAAAATTCCTTTAACTACCTCCCGGCCAGCCGTTGTGTATACACAGCCGGCTGGGAGCTTCTTGAATGTAACTGGGCGTGTATACACGTCCTGTTACATCCGTCCGCTCGGGCGCGCGGCGCGTGCGAGCAGGAAATCCCCGCTATTTGAATAAAAGTTTCCCCCCAAATTTTTTTAGTTACACATAAAAAACATTTTTTTTTTTAAAGTCCCCACCCCTACATACACGCATGTAAACATGCGTCAGGTGCGCATACCTGCGAAAACGACGATTGCGCCCATTACGTCGCACATGTTACATATTGCCGCGAACGTCGGAATGAGAGCAATAATTTTAGGGCCATCAATTACTGATAACACTAAACTGATGAGCTGTAAAAGCTTTTAAAGCATCACCTATGGCCAATTTTGGGTATGCTAGTTTTTTGCGATTTCGCGAGTGCGCGCAATTTTTAAGCTTGACATGTTTGGTGTCTATTTACCCGACGTGACCCCGACTTTTATATTTTACAAAAAAAGTGGTATTTTTTATAAAACAATATTAGTTGTTTTATAACATAATGTAAAAAAAAAAACCTTTCTTTTTTCAGTAATTTCTCCTGAATATAGTAAAAAATAAAACCCCCAGTGGTGATTAAATACCACCAAAAGAAAGCTCTATCTGTCCCCAAAAAATGGTATAAAATTCATTTCAGTACAGCGTTGCATGACGGAATAAACGTCAGTCAAAGTACCTCAGCGCTGAATACTGAAAAATGGCCTGGCCAGGAAGGGGGTCTAAACACCTGGTCTTCAAAGCGGTTAAATATTGTGCCTGGGGGGGTCCCCTTAACCTGCCTGTAAAATGGCAAATATGTACAATGTATAGAACCTGCTGCAGCAAAACTGACATTTCTAAAGAAAAAAAAAATTACATTATTTTTAAAGCGTGCAGTTCCCTCCCAAACAATACCAGACCCTTTAGGTCTGGTAGGAATTTTTAGGGAAAAAATCCGGGGTTCCCCCTAAAATTCCATACCAGACCCTTGATCTGAGCATAGGCCTGGGGGAGGGGGGGCGAGTGAGCGCCCCCTCCTCCCATACTAGGCCCACAAGGCATGGGGCGTTGGTAGTGGGGGTGCGGGCATGGGGCTTATTCACATCAGGGTACCCCTTTAATAAAGGGACACCCAGATGCAGCCCCCCCTTGTGAATGAGTAAGGGGTACTTGTACCCCTACCCATTCACTAAAGGGTTCAATAAAATTGTAAATAAAAAGTACAGACTTTTGAAAAAATCCTTTATTTGGAAAAAAATAAAAGACATGTTTTTGACAAGTCTTTTATTGAAAAAAATTGATCCACCAATGTAATCCAGCGTCAATTACGATGTCCAGCGTTGTTCACGACAACGACGATGACGACTCGATGAAATTAAAAATAAAAAAATAATAAAATAGAAATATTTTTTTTTAAACGACGACCACCGTTTAGTTCACTCACGACGAACACCCGCCACATAATGGAATTTTGACAAATCACAATTTGAGGGTTTTTTATTACTTATTTTATTCACCTGTAACTGACACCTGTCATGCCAGACCCTGGCCC
The DNA here is from genome assembly GCF_000935625.1 of Nanorana parkeri. Lineage (NCBI taxonomy): Eukaryota > Metazoa > Chordata > Amphibia > Anura > Dicroglossidae > Nanorana > Nanorana parkeri. The sequence goes on from NW_017307717.1 coordinate 381,076, forward strand.
ACAGGTGGGGCCAAGGAGCCCGAGAAACATGGCAGGGGGAGTGAGGCAAGGGGAGGCGCACGTTTGGGGGGTGTAAAAGTGATTGGGCGGCTTTACAGCTAATGTTTCAGTGAGTCATAGCCAGCCACATGCTGTGATGGCTGAGATTTTGGTGTCTTTACTACTGTGGAAGTCCTGTTGAGTGCCTACCAAACCTTTGTATTTAGTATGTATGTATGTATGTATGTATGTATGTATGTATGTATAGATAGATAGATAGATAGATAGATAGATAGATAGATAGATAGATAGATAGACCACAGCCATAACATTATGACCACTGAGAGGTGAAATGCATAACATTGATTAACGTATTTTGCGCTCCATAACACGCACCTGAACATAAAACGCACGGAGGGTAGGGTTCTGTGTAGTTCCTCACAGCTGAGACAGGTGACACTGTGTTTACAGCGCCACACTCTCAGTGATCACACAGAGCAGATGAAGAACGGACATTCTTCGTCTGAAGTACTGTACAAACGTTTTAGGCAGCTGTGAAAAAATGCTGTAAAGTAAAAATACTTTCAAAAATAAAAGTGTTAATAGTTTATTTTTATCAATTAGCAAAATGGAAAGTAAATGAACAGAAGAGAAATCCAAATCAAATCAATATTTGGTGTGACCGCCCTTTGCCTTCAAAATAGCATCAATTCTTCTAGGTACACTTGCACACAGTTTTTGAAGGAACTCGGCAGGTAGGTTGTTCCAAACATCTTGGAGAACTAACCACAGATCTTCTGTGGATGTCGGCTGCCTCAAATCCTTCTGTCTCTACAGAAGGATTTCTGTCCCAGACAGACCCAATTATGGTGAGATCAGGGCTCCATCACTTCCAGGACTCCTTGTTCTCCTTTATGCTAAAGATAGTTAATGGCATTAGCTGTATGTTTGGGGTCATTGTCCTGCTGCAGAATAAATTTGGGGCCAATCACACCCTCCCTGATGGTATGACACAATGGATTAGTATCTGCTTGTATTTCTCAGCATTGAGGACAACATTGATCTTAACCAAATCTCCAACTCCATTGGCAGTAAAGTATCCCCAAACTTGCAAGGAACCTCCACCATGCTTCACTGTTGCCTGCAGACACTCATTATTGTACCGCTCTCCAGCCCTACAGTGAACAAACTGCCTCCTGCTACAGCCAAATATTTCAACTTTTGAATCATCAGTCCAGAGCACCTGCTGCCATTTTTATTTTACAGCATTTTTTCACCTGCCTAAAATGTTTGCACAGTACTATATATTATATTTGTAACGAAAGAACAAACAAATTTAGAAAGAAAGACATTAGAAAAAAATATTTGTGTATAGTGAACAAAGAATAGACAATAACAGCAAAATGTGAAAAATTATGGAAAAAAGCAATGGAGTGATTTGACTTTCTTTTATCTTTGTAACTGATCTTATCTTGAAAAAAGGAACTGTCAACCTTGCTCACTTTGAGCCTTCCCTTATGTTATGGGTTGAGGAGAGAATCTTGTCATAGGTGCCACTCTTTAGAGATTGCAAAACAGATCTGGGAACTATTGTGGGGCAATGACTGCTGGAGTTCCCAAAATATAAAAGAAGGCATTGGGTGACTCGACCTATTAGAATCCACCTATAATTCAAACATCACTTTTGGGTTCACTGGACATTTAAGATTGCAAAAAGCATTTATGTTTATTCCAGTGTACAAAGAGCTATACTAAAGCATAGATCTCATTTACTTATCAGTTTAGAGCAGTACAGAACAATGATGGATAACAAGTTATTGGTAGCTATGGGCTTTAAATAGAAGCAGTGTTACAGTTTGGGGATAACTGATTTAGATACTTCCCATTGCATAACTATAATAGCCTATTTTTCTAAATTTGAGAATACATGTGTAGCCCTATTGTGATTTCAGCTCCTTTAAGAGAAAAGATATTGCAGCTGCAGGTGGAGCCAGAGAGCACAGCTTTGTGGGGATTGTGGACACAGCCACTGAGGAATTACAAATTAAAATGGATACTTGAACTACAGTTCCCAGAGCGCAACAGGGGAGAAAAGGAAGTGAACTCTGGGGCAAAAGGTGGCTGGCCTCAGTCTGGTGTGAGTTGACAGGGAGACCAGACTGCTGTTGCTTGTGTTGTGCCGCCTGTTTGTGGAGAGACTGTGCTGACTTGTCACACGTGCCTTCCTGAAGTGACATCTGCTACACAGAGTAAATCGCTGTTTGTTCCTGTCTGGAAGAGGATCCTCTGGGGCTGTGAGTGAGGTGCCACCCTGCTGAGAGGACACTGCGGGCGGCGACTCGGCCCGGACGGATGCCAAATTTGATGACCAGAACCCCTGATGACATCAGACTTCAGCTCCTATATACAGTTCTTCATCACAGAAGATAATTGCTGACATCCCTGCAATGACGCTTCAACACAGTTAATGATGAGACTCTCATTTTTATCCATTGAGTTACCCCTAGAGTTTCTCTACTAATCATTCTCCCATTTACCTGCAAAAATGTATATATACTGTACCTGAAACTTGACTAATATATTACAGATAATGAGGCCTTCTGCTTTTTTACATGCACAATCTCAAATAAACATTACCACACCCCATAAGAACTAACCAAACACCCATATTACTTTGGAGTTGAATGGCCATACCAACCTTTTACTAATAAAATACTAACAGCAGTAAAGCTTTCTAAAGAGCAATCATTCACATTAACAATGTTCTAACTGTGGAACTAAGAGCTTTGAAGGCATATTGGTAAGCAAGATTCTTGTATCTGTAAGGCAACACAATAGGCCCCCATTCCCAACACCTCACAGCACCCGATGCACAGGTCACGGCAGTGTTTGTGAAAGGGACTCCCTAACTGAGATGTGACCCCCAATCCTTTTCCAGCTTCACCAAGAGAACCACCTTTAAAGAGTTTAAAGCAATTATTCAGGCAAATCTTATAAAGTTCTAACAATCATTATAGCTTAATGAATTGCCTTTTGTCTGATTTATGCTGACCAGAGGACTAGGGGTCAGAAGGGCATATGTTGCCACAGCTGTGTCTGACCACAATTTTCTCCTCCACCTTCATCCTCCTTATTTTATTACCATAAACATGAACACTTGGCTAAGTTGAACATTTATGTTTATATGCAAGTCAAATGCAATTGAGTTCCCACATCTAAAAAATGTAATGAAACATATTCTGAAAAGGCCATTTTCAGGGGGCATGACCAACTGCACATGTAAACATATATGTCATACCAAGCTCAGGCACTTTATTCTATAAATATCCTACTTTTAACACGGATGCTCTTGCCTCTACCAATATTCCCGTTCTGCTACATCCTGAGCTGCAAGTCTGGTGAATTCAGATGCCTGTTGTGAACCCCCAGCACTATGACAAGGAGAGAAGAAGGTCTGGGCCTTGTAAACCACATTGTGCAAGATAGCAGCAGCAATACATTAACACTGCATTGTGGACAGTCGGCCAGGGAAAATTAAATTTTCTCCACTTATCTACATACAGTAGCTCAAGTTGTTATAATGGCTACTGGTAAAGTAGGACCTTACTGCAGTAAAGTTTTATCAGGATGATTCTTATATTATTATAATGGAGCCAAAATTGCTGTGCCCCCCCCCGCCCCCCTTTCCCCAAATACATTTTTCCAATAGTCCTATGTGATCACATTTCTCAGTATCCAAACTGATAAATATAAACTAGTATCTGCCTAACACTCACTTTGGCTAATCTTGCATACGTTTCAAATTCTAGCATTGCCGTCAATATGAAAATATACATACTGTATGCAAACAGCAATGAAAAACAATTACTCACAGACCAAGTTGAGGCTCAGAGCATTGCTGGTCTTACTGCCGAGCCGATTAGATGCTTCACAGGTGAAAGGTCCAGTGTCATTTCTAGAGACGGGGCTGATGAGGAGATTGGAGTGTGGAGGGGAATCACCTCCTGATACATGATACGGAGGATCCCCGGGTAATAACTGTCCATTCAGTTTCCAGAAGAAGCTGACAGTCGATCCATCAGATGTGCAACGGAAAGAAACGGAATCCTCTCCAGCCCAAATGTATGATCCTGATGCGTTACTGGTCAGTGTCACTGCTGAGACCGCAGCTGTAATTTACAACAGTCATTGTTACCGCAAGTCAGACAATAATAAATATAAACAGCTAATCTGATGCAAAAAAACGACGCTAATAAGACGTTTTCTGGAATAGCAGAAATGTTTATCAGGATGACAGAAACATTTGACAGATTTGTTGTTTATGTTACTGAATTTTTTTAGCCTGAATATCATACTCATTAACACTTGCCAACTACTAAAAGGTAGTGATAACATCACCAGAATGTGTGGAACCAAGGACATTCTGCCACCATAATTAAAGGAAACTTGTGTTAACAGAAATATGGGGGCTTTTCTATTGTGGGCTTACAACTAAATTATTGTATTTTTGAAAAGAGTGGTGAAAGTTTATGCATATTAATTTTAAGCAGCGCTGCAGATATTCTTGTGATTTTTTTCCAGCAGCCCCTGCAACCCCTTCTGTTCTGCTGGTAGGCAACTAGACAAACCTCCAGAAGTGAGCAAAGAAGTTATACCAGCCAAACACTAGATGTCTCTTGTTCAACCAATGGACTGATTGAGAGAGTATCAATAGATTCCTCCATCCACCCTCCAACAGCCATATACTAATGTCCTCCTGTGACCAAAAATTCAGATATGCTATGGGGAGGACCTTTCTTCCTTGCAAATGGACCAGTGCAACATGCTCCAATCTTAAATCATTTAATTGCACTAATTATTGACAACTATCACAAAAAAACCACCTTACTCCAAACCGATTTGTAAAATGTTCTATTTAAATTCCAACAGCTCCTCCGGTTTTAACATGTCCAAAAACTGAAGTAATGTGTTCACTTGGCCATATCCCCATCAACACAGAGAGGAATGCCGGTGTTTCATTGCCATCCAATGCTATGGTGCTACGAACTTGCTCTTCTTAGCATCAAAATCGAGAGGATACCCCCCCACGCTGAAAACCCTAATTATGCATATTATTTTTGCTACTAGATTACATATTGTCAGGAAATAGAAGGACAATGTGTTTTTTGAAGTTATACAAAATGTCACTACACAATGGGCTCAATTCACAAAGCTAACACACCAGGATAAGGAAACTTATTTTCAAAAAAAGTGAGTTATTTTCATTTGAGTCCAATTAGAGTTTAAAATTACAGTCACATGGTTAAATAAAGTACCGTATATACTCGAGTATAAGCCGAGTTTTTCAGCACATTTTTTGTGCTGAAAAATGCCCCCCTCGGCTTATACTCGAGTCAGCTTCTCGAGCAGTGGTGGAACTATGGGGCCCGCGACACAGAGGGGGGGCCCGGTTAGGAACAGGGCTTTCAATCCCACCCGGGTCCTGGCATCGATGCCCACTCGCAGGGCACACTACTGGACGAGCAGTCAGGCTGACAAGCAGTCCAGTCTCCGCAACCCCGGACATTGTAGGTGGAGTCAGAGACAGCCGAATCGGCGGCGGAGTTGGAGACAGCCTTCTCGGGATTGTTTAGCAGGAGGAGTGGGCGTGGTTTGGAGGTGGCGCGGCTGTCGACGGACGGACCTTGGGGAAACCGTGAAGCTCGAGGAGGGGACAGAGGTAGGGAGACATCTGCAGTCAGATAGTGGCTTGAAGTTAATGTCAATGGGGCTTGAAGTTTAAGCATTGTGCTGGCCCTGTTGCTGTATGGTGCTGTGACATGGTGCTCTCTTAGCCAGCAGACACCTGGGAGGTCTTGTATTCTACATGCTGCAGGGGTCATTAATTACTGTGCTGTACCTGTCATTGTCCAGCAGTACTTTTATTGGTATCTATCTTCATTTTGTACATTTACCAGTAGCTGCCTCATTTCCCACCCTAGGCTTATACTCGAGTCAATATTTTTTCCCAGTTCTTTGTGGTAAAATTAGGTACCTCGGCTTATATTCGGGTCGGCTTATACTTGAGTATATACGGTAATGTATTCTTTTGTTTAAGCCTTGTGAATAGAGCCTAATGTTTATAGAATGAGCCACAATAACTAATTCCACATGTCATTGTAATGGTTTATTTGGGCCCTTTACCCAAGGAGCCATGTGCCCCTAATACAAGCCCCTAAACAGAACAGGGGGTATCAAATTATAGATCCTATATGCAAAATCTCCTATATTTTTACTTGTTTCTTTTTTTTGTATGTTTTGATGTTAACAGTTTGCCTCACCTACTCTAAAGCTGAACTCTGAGATAAGCACATTTTGTCTAACTACAAGAGCTGTGTGTATTCTTGCTTGAATCTTGGTGAGCTATGTGTATTTTTTCCAGATCTGTGCAGGAGCGTCCTGTAATAAAGACCGGTCACTGCTGCTCTCTCTCGTTGAGCAGAGTGACTGGTCTTGCCTCCACCCCCTCCTGTAGTTTTCTGCAGGCAGCCTGTAGTGGGTGGGGCCTGCTGGGTCTAGACAGGCTATGTACAGCTTAGTGATGATGCCACTGCTACCATTACAAGGTAATATCTAGGTTTGCAAAGGCATTTCATGCACACAAAGTGGATTTATATCCTATGGGTTTGAGGAATATACTTGAATCAGAGTTTTGATGCTCAGCGTTCAGCCCTCCTGGGGTTATGAATCTCAATATGTGTACTGTGGCAGGGCATGGCAATGCTGTGACGTAGCATGGCAACATTGGCACCCAGGACTTTCAGCCAAAGGGGCTGAGAGGGTCCAGAATATAAACCACGTTATAAGGAAGCGCCTGGCTGTTCAGGTCCTTCCAGATTTTCCTAAATGTAGCTGGGATCTGGAGCTCTGGAGATCTCTTAGAGCTCTGGGTGGGATGAGATCTCCAGTCCTGGGGCCAGGTGTTACCAATGACCATTATAGCTGGATCAGGTGGCTGAGAGCAGCTTATTAGGAAGCCAGCCCAGTGCTCAGGGGAGTGTTGGAGTTGTGTGTGTGCAGGGAGTACACAGACAAACTCGGGTGCGTGCTGGACGCCCACGGAACAGCCAGGGGTGGCTGGGAGAGGTCAGGAAGGTCGGTGACCCCAGGGACCTGTCGGACGTACTGCTGGGAGAGCAGAGTGAGTACCCATGAGGGGAGAGGTCAGGAAGGTCGGTGACCCTAGGACCGCTACCACACTGCTGAGAGAGCAGAGAGAGGGCTCATAAGCGAAGCTACTGAGCCCTAGAAAGGAACTGTCTTATGTTGCTGAAAGGAACTGTCTTATGTTGCTGCTGATGCAAGCTATTTTGTGTTTGCCCGTTAATAAACTGCATTTGATTTGACTTACCTGGACTACAGTGGAGTGTCCTTGTTACAGTACAATTATATGTAGTTTTACCTTATGCATAACAACCCAGTTCTACATTATTGCCAATGTTGTCTTTAATTCTGATTAGTGTGGTATGCAACACAAACTTAATTTTCAAAGGATGCCTTTTATTGTGTTGCTGTATCCATGTAAACCTTAACGTGTATGTTACCCCAAACATTATGATAGCCTGCATATGTTGGGCTATTCATATAAGTTTTTATAAATGTAGTCTCTAATTATGCATTTTGTGTTTTGCTGTTAAATACCCAGTGACCCTGTCACCCTGCCAGTTCTCTTTGCCTCCTATTTCAAACTGACCATGCCAAGCAGACAAGCAGATCCCTCTTGGCATGTTCAAGTTTGCTGGGATCGCTGCTGGGAATTACAGGAAGCGATGCACAGTGTGCCTGTGTCTCCCATACTCAGTTTTGCAGCATGCCCCCAGCACAGCTCTGTCTGTGTTGAATAACAGGGGCTTTCACTATGCAGGCTTACACACAATGAGGAAGTACGTTCCCCTTCTATGGTTTATGTCACCCAAAGGGATGAGGAGATTGCTGCCCTTTTGTGTGACATAAGCCACAGATGAAGAATGAACCTCCCCACTATGTTAGTAAGTCTGCATTGGGAAGCAAACACCCCATAACAGGCACATCCTATCCACCAACATAAACAGGCAGACCCCCGCTATAATAAAGAGCATATGAATTCAGCAGTCAATGACTGTTGAATAAAGATTAGTTATGTAAACGTTAAGTGCCTTAAGGACCATAAAAGGGTATTTACTATATTACAATGGGCTTTTATTTAGTGTGTTCACAACTACATTAAACCCTAATAAAAAAAATTATGAAACAGACATATCCTAAAGAGGCAATCTACTGCATTAGAATTTTTGAACTGGTGTGGGATTTTTGTGCTACATGATTCTAACCTGTTACAACTAGGCTTATACAATAAACTAAATATTCAGTATTTATTGTAAGCAGTCTTAAATAAAATACATATGTTTCCTCTTATTTAAAGTTATATGAAAGTCAAAATGTTTTTAGGCTATTGCAAATTCTGATTAAATAACTTACAATAAATTCTGCTGCTTGATATTTAAACCTTTTAGTTTCATGTAGAATAAGCTGGTTCCCTGAGCACTGGCCCTGATATCCTGTTTAAGGGTGGCTCCTTCCCCTTGTAGGGTCCCATGGAGCCACCCTTGTGTGTACTAATAAGCTTTGTGTGTCTTCACTAACACAGCAAGGCAAGCCACTACCCTGCTCCCTCCTTCCTCCCTCCTCTGTTCTCCAAGCTAGTAGATGGACAGCTGCTGTAGACTGCTCTGTCTCTTGTGATCTTGTACTGTTTGGAAACATGATGGCAGTAAGTGCTTGGGCAAAAATCCTTTGCACATTTGTGTGATTTGGATTTATTCTTGAAAGTAATTTGAGAGTTTAATACTACTTTAACTTTATTTGCGTTGTCTCAGTCTGACATTTCATCTTCAGAGTCAAAGATCATCTAAAGACTGACAGCTGCTAGTTTATCCACTGCTTGATCTAAAAAAACTCATGGCATGGTGTGTATGAAGTGAAGAGAAGGCATAGCTTTAGCCATTAATAGAAACATCCAATTATTGCTTTGTCAGCTCTATTTTTTATCTTTTGCCTTATTAGCACTTCACATAACTTTATGTGAATCAGGCCCACTGTCTCCCAACTCCAGAGAGTGCATAACAGTGTCAGAGAACACAGGCTTTTATTTGGCAGGAATGTAGATAAATGCTAGACATGTAACCCTGCAAAACAATTATTTCGTTTTGAATCGATTTATATTTTTATATTTTTAGTTTTTCTAAATTCGATTCCCAAATTCGGTTTAGTTCATTATTTAGATTCCAGATCCATCCGAAGATTCGTTTCAGAAGGATCCAAATTTATGTTTTGGAACTAAATCACATGACCTTACCTGTAATGCAACCCCCATTACAGGCAACCCCAACAACCAAAAAAAAAATCTGATTGGCCAGAGAACAGTCACATGACCAATTAAATTTTGTTAAACAGACATTCAGATTCGTTCGTATTTGAATCCAAATGTCCAAATTTAACAAAATCTGTACGGATATCCATTTGGAACGAAAGGAAATTTAAAGGTCTAATAAATACAGGTCTCTATTATTTGATAGCAATATGTCCTCGCTGAGCAGCAGTTCAGGTTTATGACTGTCAGGTTTCAGATGACTTCTAAACAATGTCCGACCCTCAAGTTAAAGTGTTGGGCTCTGGAAAAAAAGAGAAAAGCTAAGTCATGATAAATAAGCCTGCGCAATGTTAAGGCTGAACATTCGGATTCTTGCATGGGCCCAGTTTTGGATGGTTCTCTTTTAATAGGAACTGATTTAATGGATAAGTACGTGTACAAGAAAATAAATAAAATGGGTGCATTTAAAACTGCTTACTGGTAAGAAAAGGAGAATACTTACAGGCCAGATTCAAATTTACTCCATTGCTGGTCTCATTGTTTATCCAGTTTGTGGCAATACAGGTGAAGGTTCCATTGTCTTTAGCAGAAACAGGGCTGATTGTGAGGACACTGTTGTTCTGTGTAAGTTGGTAAGGGGAGCCCTGGGGTAGCGGGGCCCCTTGCAGGCTCCAGGAATAACTGACATTGGTACCACGAGCTGAACAAGTCAGAGACACTGAATCTAATCCTGGCCAGACCAATCCCGAAATATTACTGGTTAATTTCACATCAGACACTGGAACTGTCAAAAAGAAAACAAATTTGTTAGTCCCTAAAAAAACAAACTCACTATGGAACAAGGTAAAACAACAGGTTTGTCTCTCATAAAGTGCTGTGTGGGGTGGTTATAGCATTAAAAAAAATTGCTTTCTGGAGATCTCATGTAACCAAATGCAGAAAGCCGCAAAGTAAGCTGATGCTGGAAGATGTGAAAAGGTATGTCACAATAAACCATTAACACCCACCTTTCATCATGTCCATCAATCACTGTAGCACCATGGTGCACTTTGTGTCGTACATTTTCTTTAGCCCACAGGATGATATACAGGTGAAACTCGAATAATTAGAATATCGTGCAAAGTTCATTTATTTCACTAATGCAACTTAAAAGGTGAAACTAATATATGAGATAGACTCATTACATGCAAAGCAAGATAGTTCAAGCCGTGCTTTGTCATAATTGTGATGATTATGGCTTACAGCTCATGAAAACCCCATGAACCCCAAATCCACAATCTCAAAAAAGTAGAATATTACATGCAATCAATAAAACAAGGATTGTACATAGAACAATATCGGACCTCTGAAAAGTACAAGCATGCATATGTACTCAGTACTTGGTTTGGACCCCTTTTGCAGCAATTACTGCAATTACTTTTGCACAATATTCTAATTATTCGAGTTTCACCTGTATGTGCCTTTTGGTTATAGTTGCTCCAGCCAGGCTAATGTTTTCCAGTTTCCCCATATCTACATTTTATTTACACCACTCCCTTCTTACATATACCTGAGCTTCTGGCTACTGTGTCCCCCATTCTCCCCTCCTATCAGAAGTTCATAGCTGAAATGGCCAGATAAATAACTTATATGAAATTGTCTCAATCACTTTTGGTCTCCTCTGTAGCAGCCAATGAAATATCCCAGTTGGTGTTCATGGATTTAAAGTCATTTGATATAAATGGTGCACACATTTGCACTGTGCACACTATCAGGATGCTTCTCCCCCCCCTTTTGAACCTCCTGATTACTGTGTGACAGGTGAAAGATGTTACAGAATACAGGTCCGGCATTGCACATAGTGTGGCAGGTTGAGCAGAGTCAATGAGGGGTAAAAGGGGCAGTTGTCCCGGGCCCAGTCATTGTTGTGTGGCCCAAAGCAGCTGTCCTTTGAGCCCACAAAGGATCCACATAGGGATGCCACCTGTCTGGGATTTGAATACTGTGTCCGGGTGTCATGGCAGCTGGCAAACGGACACAAGATGTCAGACAGGGGCAACCACGGCGCCCTGGTATTCCTTAGCGTTCATCACTAAGGGTCTATTCACGAAGCTGCCAAAGGATCTGGCCGTAGCTTTGGCCAATCCTTCGGCTAGCTTCGGCCCCAGGATTCACAATAGCCCGTACATCTCCCGAACATGGCCGAGCGGCTCAGTCGAGCCGAACGCATATGCATTGGCTCCGCTGAGCCATGCTGAAAGCCGAAGCTGGCCGAGCGGCCGGCCATTGGCCGGCCGACAGCCTGCTTCTGACAGCTGGGCGGAGCCAGCCGTGATCTTACGGCTGGCTCCGGCCCCTTGCAGAGAGATCAGCGTCCCTGGTTACCTGCTAACCAGGGACACTGATCTCCAAACAGCTAACTCTCCCTGGCGTTGAAAAGCATTCAATCTCCCATTGAAAAGCATTGGTACATTACTATTGGCTATTTCAATTTGCAATAGCCAATGGTAAACTAGCATTGTACCCGCCCTCTGCTGCAGTTCCCCATCAGGTCCATCAGCAGAGGGCGGGTACAATGCTAGTTTACTATTGTCCTTGCCCAATAGATGTAAGGCAAAAAATGTGTTTAGTTTAGTTTTGGATGTTTCATTATTTCGTTTTTTGGGATTCGGGTCTCAAAGTCAATTCGTTTCAACATTCGGATTTGGAAGAATAAGAATTTTCGTTCATTTCGGAAGAGTTAAATGATCGTTGCGAATGAAAATTTGTTGCAGAAAAATGATATTAAATGTTGACTTTGTGTCTTTTTAACTTTTGACACTCCACAGAAAGAAAAAAACAAACAAACACCGTTGAGTTCCCACAACCATTCATACCAGACCCTTCAGGGTCAACGCCAAAAAAAGAAAGAAAAAATAGTGGGGTCCCCCCTAAAATCTCTTCCCAGACCCTTAATCCAGGCAGCAGCTTGGCAGGGCAGGAAAGCGGGGGATGAGCGAGCGCCCCCCCCCCCTCCCATCACCATACCAGACCACATGCCATCAGCATTGGTAGGGTGCATTTCCAGGGGCTGGCCCCCTGGAAAAGCACATGGTCCCCGTGCTGATGGGGACAAGAGCCTCTTCCCCACATCCCTGGCCCAGTGGTTGTGGGGGTCTGCAGGTAAGGGGGCCCATCTGCATCTGGGTACCCCCTTTTATAAAGGGGGTACCAAGACACCTCCCCCCCCTTGTGAATGAGTAAGATGTAGTTGTACTACCTTAGAAAAAAATCCTTTATTTGAACACAAAACACAAACACATTTTTGACAATTCCTTTATTTAAAAAATGAATGCCCTACAAAATAATTCCAGCCTCGGCCGAAAAAACTCCCCAATTAAATGCTTACATCCGGCAGTGAGCAGAAATAAACAAAGCCTGTTATTGGCTATTTAAAATTGTAATAGCCAATAGCTGGCTGGCTAATGCTTTGCCCACTGCCTGATGTTAGTCACAAAGTTCTCACTCAGGTCTGTTCCTCTGCTGATTGACATCAGGCAGGGGGTGAAGCAATAGCAAGGCTGCTATTAGCTATTGCAATGTAAAATAGCCAATAGCAGAATGGCTGCCTCCCCATGCCTTCTGTCAGTACACAGAGGAGCCAACCTGAGAGAGAAAGTTCTCTTTCAGGTCCACTCCTCTGCTGATTGACAGAAGGCAGTGGGCGGAGCATTAGCCAGCCTGTTATTAACTATTTTAATTTTAAATAGCCAATAGCAGGCTTTGTTTATTTCTGCCACTGCCAGATGTAAACATTGCATAGGGGGAGTTTAAAAAAAAAAATTGTTGGATGATGCTGAAATGATTTTTTGGGGCATTTTTTGTTCTAACTACCTCCTAGAAGCTGATGGAGCAGATCTGTGCTTCATCAGCTTCTTTTGCTGGGTCCTAGGTGACATTAGGGGTCTTGGAGACCCCTGATGTCTTCATAAAGAGGACCTGTCACATATTTTGCTATCAAATAGGGAAAAAAAATTAAAGTCCCCCCCCAAAAAAAAACATTTTTAAGTTACACATAAAAAAGAATATTTTTTTTTTTAAAGTCCCCACCCATACATACACGCATGCAAACATGCGTTGGGGCGCATACGTGCAAAAAAGATGATTGCGCCCATTATGCCGCACATGTTACATATCGCCACGAATGTCGCAGTGAGAGCAATAATTCTAGGGCCATCAATCGCTGATGACACTAAACTAATGAGCGGTAAAAGCTTTTAAAGTGTCGCCTATGGCCAATTTTGGGTATGGTAGTTTTCTGCGATTTCTCGGGTGCGTGCAATTTTAAAGCTCGACATGTTTGGTGTCTATTTACCCGACGTGACCCCGACTTATATATTTTACCAAAAAACTGGGTAATAATAAATGTTTCCTAACATAATGTAAAAAAAACCTTTTTTTTTCAAAATTTTCAGTATTTTTTTCTAATTACAGTAAAAAATAAAACCTGTAGTGGTGATTAAATACCACCAAAAGAAAGCTCTATGTGTCTAAATGGTATAAAATTAATTTCAGTACAGCGTCGCATGGCGGAATAAATGTCAGTGAAAGTACCGCAGCGCTGAATACTGAAAAATAGCCTGGCCAGGAAGGGGGTCTAAACACCTGGTCTTCAAGCAGTTAAATAAAGGAATATAAAGGAATTGTCAAAAACTTGTGTTTGTGTTCTTTGTTCATATAAAGGATTTTTTCTAAGGTGTGGTGTGTTTATTTACATCAGATAAGCGTGACCAGGTTCTGAATAAATGGTACCACACCCCTAATATATCAAGTCAAAAAATAAGGAGAAGTGGGGCTTTTTAGGTACCAAGTGAGAAAGACCAAAAATTACCACATTATCAAACAAGAATATTTTATTATATAAAGGTTAAAAGATGTTTAAAAACAGAATTAATATGTGCATATCACAAAACAGAGAAAGAAAAAAGAAAAACAGATTGATCTCCAAATAACCATTCCAAAGTTATAATGTGAGGCTAGAAGGCCATGGCAAACATAATTGATAAGAAGAGGCATCTGTACACAAGAACATGTTTTAGCAGGAATGGTTATTCACTCTCCAAATAGAGAGAGAGAGAGAGTGAATCACCATTCCTGCTATAAGAAGAGGCATCTGTATACTTGTTATATAAATTATGTTTATGGCCGGGCGAGGGTTGAGGGGTTCTCATCAGCATTGGGGACAAGGTGCTTTTCCAGGGCTCCCCCCCTGGAAAAGCACCCTCCCAATGCCAAGGGCATGTGGCCTGGTATGGTGCAGGGGGGGGGGGATTCTTTTTATTTTTTTTACATGGACTCCCTTCTAACATCCCCACCAGACCTAAAGAGTCGGGTATTAATTGTTGCGGGAACCGCACACTGTTTTTTAAAAATAATTGTCTTCATTATTTGTATTTCTGTGAATAGTTAAACACTTTTGTGTATTCTGTGACAGTTGTCAGATTCTTTACATTGGGGATAGAATTGTCCTCAAAGAAGCAGAAGCTGTTACAGAATAACACAGATCTCTCAGCTTCTTTCATTATTTACATTTTGTAACAATATTGTGTTACTTTGTTTTCATTTGAGATACAAGTCAGAGAAGACGGAGAGCGGTAAATGACAGCTCTCCCGGTTGTTGTGTTTTGTTCCCAAAGAAATTCATATGTATCTGAATTTTGTTATCCAACATGTGGATTCATTCAGGTTCATTATTATGTCCATATTTACAGAAATTCATACAAATTTAAATTCAGAACAAAATGAATCACACATGTCTATTGCCCAACTATTTCATGACACATGATATATCCTTCATGGCACATGTCACCTGATTCTTACCTGATACACTCAGCTGCAGGGTGTTGCTGGTACTGGTGCTGATAGGGTTCTGGATGGTGCAGGTGTAGTTTCCGCTGTCACTCTCTGTGATTGGCTGGAAGTAGAGGTTGGAATCCCTGCAGGTCACATGGGGCTCAGCACAAATGTTCTTCCCATCATGGTAAAAGGTATAAGTAGTGACTGTCTGACTTCCAGCATTACATTCAAGAGACACATAGGTGCCATTGATGAGACGATCAGTACTGACATTGCTACTGAGGACAGAAGTGTTGAGAATAGCTGCAATGGGAAAAGGAAAGTTATATGTATCACATTCTTAAAACCAGCATAATAACCAAGGGGTCTATTCACTAAGCTGCCGAACAATCTAGCCGTAGCTTCGGCCGATCCTTCGGCTAGCTTCGGCCCCAGGACCCTTTCGGTTCAGTATAACCAAAGGGCTGCTCTACGGGCTATTCACTATAGCCCGTACAGCTCCCGAAGTCGGCCGGGGGGCTCAGTCGAGTCGAAGGCATATGCTTCAGCTCGACTGAGCCGAGATGAAAGCCAAAGCTGGCCGGCCGACAGCCTGCTTCTGACAGCTGGGCGGAGCCAGCCGTGATGTTACGGCTGGTTCCGGCCACTTGCAGAGAGATCAATGTCCCTGGTTACCAGCTAACCAGGGACACTGATTTCCAGAAAGCCTAAATTTCCAGGACGCTCAGGGAGTCTCCCGCTCCCGACCGCCCAGGAGAGAAAGACTGCTTTTTCTTTTTTTATTCTGACACAGAGCCGTTGGCTGGCGTTAGAATAAAAAAAAAAATTCACCATATGAATGCATTGCTAGATTCCTATTGGCTATTTCAATTTGCAATAGCCAATAGCAAACTAGCTATTGTACCCGCCCACTGCTGCAGTTCTCCATCAGGTCTCTACTAGTGATTGACACCAGCAGAGGGCGGGTACAATAGCTAGTTTGCTATTGCAAATTGAAATAGCCAATAGGAATCTAGCAATGCATTCCTATGGCAAAAATGTTTTTTTTTTTTCCTTTTTCTTTTTTACGGCAGCAGAACTGCCGGCCAATAGAAAACAGTTGGGCGAAGCTAGCTGTCACTGCTAGCTCCGCACAAATGTTTTCTATTTATTTTTTTCTACTTTTTTAACTATTTTTCTGTTCTGCTTGGTCCCATAGAGGGACCGAGTAGAACAGCCAAGCCGAATGCCGCTCAGCGGCATTCGGCTATTCACTCACTGCTGTTCGGCATCTATAAGAATAGACCGAACAGCAGCGAGTAGCCTGCCGGAGGTTCGGCTTAGCCGATCCAGATGTTGGATCGGCTGAGTCGAACTCCTTCTGCACTTCGGGTCGGCCGAACATTCTGAGCATGTTCGGCCGACCCAAAGCCATGCAAAGCCACCCGATGTACGGCTGATTTCAGCCGATATACGGCTGAAATCAGCCGTACCAGCCTGAAGTGAATAGCCGAACAGCGTTCGGCTCACTTCGCTTCAGGTCGGTCATTCACTCGCCTGCCTACGGCAGCTTAGTGAATAGACCCCCAAGACTCAAAAATGTGGCACTGAAAAAGACTGCAGCCACAATACACACACACACACAATTTAAGAAAGTACCATTCCCTATTACCTTCAACACTAATTATTTTAGCCTATCTCCTCTCAAAAATGTTTTAAAGATGATTTAGTTGTTTTACCCTTATTTTCCTGTTTTGTCCCCCACTAGTCATATAGACAGATAGTGGGAACATGTTGTGATAAAGCAATTATAACTATTCACAACAAACAACTGTTTGACAAATGTAACATTTAAATTCAAATAAAATATTTTCATATCATTTTCTTTACTTTTGATATTAGAAAGTAAATTTTTCAGTTCTGATATTTCATTAGCTGTCTTGTTCTGTTATGCATTTACAGACTCATGAATCATCCCTTATACCAAAACATCTCAAAATGTTACTATTTGTTGCTACAGAGCTGTAGACAAATGGGGACGATCTATTAAAACAGTGCATTTTCATTAATCTCAGGACATACAGTATGTTCCACAAGATTGGATGCTTGCAGCAAATACTGCAGCAAATACAATAAAAATTGCATGAGGCTAAAAGAAAAAAAAAACAACTAAATTTTGTCTCTAGCTGGCCTTAGATAACTGAAGACAACTATTGACCTCCAAACCATCTATGGCGCAGAGTAAAATGTATACATTTCCTGTTTGGTGCAAGCCTTGCTATTGTATCAAGTATGCTATCATCAAGTGCAGGTACCTAGAGGTACACAAACCTGCAGCAGCCTCTAAAGAAACTACCAGGGTCGCAGCAGTCGCAATTGCGACCAGGCCCTGGCGTTCCGCCACTTGGGGGGGCCCAGCAAAGAAGAAGAGGGCCCCCTGAGATTATGCCGCTCCTTCCCTGCCGCACAGCCACCCGCAGCATGTACGGGAGACTGTGCGGCGGGGATGGAGAGGCTGTCACCAGTCCCGCAGAATGTGCTGCAGGCACCACCGGGCAGCACATTCTGCTGTGTGTGGGTATGTCAGCGACGCACATTCTGCTGTGTCAGGGACGTTATATTTCCATTACGGCACACTGGGTAACTCTGCTTGCAGCTGGGAGGGATCCAGGACGGGGCTCCGTGCTGGACCTTGTTCAACCACAACGCCTCCAAAAAGCTGCTGATCTGAGATCTGTCTGCTCCACCCACTCCTCTTCGTCCTCCAAGATGGCCTCCTCTGCAGAATTGTCAGGCGAACCAGCAGTTCACTGTAAGCGTTCCAGGGGCTACACAACGGCTCAGGCACAAAAATGCCATGCAGTGCTTGAGCTGGTTTGTCTAGGGGACAGGAGCCATACCGGGGCAGAGATTCGGTCAGCTCTGCAGGGGCAGGCCCAGAGGTGGTTAACACCACGCCAGCTTACATAGTTACATAGTTACATAGTATTTGAGGTTGAATAAAGACATTAGTCCATCAAGTCCAACCTATTAGGATCTCATTCTAGGAGTACCTGTACCCCTGTATATTACGGTCCCTTAAGAAATCGTCCAAAAGTTTCTTGAACAATTCCACATTCTTTGCTGAAATCACTGTCTGTGGCAGTGAGTTCCAGACCCTAACTGATCTTACTGACCCGGAACTTGAGCTGGGAATGGTTGTATGTGACAATAGCAGAAACCTTCTCTCCGCCCTACGCCTGGGAAAGTTGACGCATGTACCATGCTTGGCACACGTCCTCAATTTGGTGGTACAGCGTTTCTTAACCAGGTACCCAGGGCTACAAGATCTTCTCAGACAGATCAGAAAAGTCTGTAGCCATTTCAGACAGTCATGCCCAGTTCATCTGGCTGAAATTCAAAAGGGAATTTCCACCTGCTCACAAACCATTTTAAATTTGTGATATGCCCACAAGCTGGAACTCTACTTTGGCAATGCTGCAGCATCTGCACAAGCAGCAGAGGGCCATCAATGAGTACCTGTGTGAGTATGGCACAAGGACAGGCTCAGGGGCAGTGGCGGAACTACCAGGGTCGCAGAGGTTGCGGCCGCGACCGGGACCTGGAGTACGGCCACTTGGAGGGGGCCCAGGACAGGAGGAAGGGGCCACTGGTGACCGCTGATTACCAGTCCCGGGACCTCTTCCTCCCATCCTGGGCCCTACATGCTTCACGCTGCTCCCCTCATCTTGTTCCGGGCGCAGCGTGAAGCATCATCCAGCCGGTCAGCAGCCAATGAGAGGGAGCGGTCTAATCCCCGCCCCCTCATCACACAGAACTGCCGCCGAGTGCTGCGGACTTGAAGGGGGAGACCGAGACAGGGAGCTGGAAGTATCAACGAAGGTGACATGGGATCTGCAGGGAATTATTGATCTGGCACTTGAGGCAGAATAGCGGGAGGAAGAGGAGGATTTCCTTACCTCTCAAGGCCCCCTTTATGCAGACCTTGAGACTATTCCTGCGGGCCCGCAGATCACACAACAGGAGGAGGAGGATTATGTCAGCCATAGTGGCATTGAAGCTGAGGATGACATAAGGCAGTTTTCAAGGGGGGGTTGTCTGTCCCCAGAAACCCAAGGAGTAGTACGTGGCTGGGAGGAGATAGAGCTCGATAGTGTCATCCACAGTGACCCTGAAGACTCGGAATCTCATGCCTCCTTCAACTTACACTGTATGACCACCTGCTCCTCCTCAGAAAACTCCACTCGCTTGGCCTACAAGACTCTGCTCGCTCATGGTTCTCCTCCTACCTATCTAAGTGCTCCTTTAGTGTCACCTACAAATATAACTTCTCTCCTCCTCTTCCTCTTTCTGTAGAGGTCCCCCGTTCTTTGTCCCTGGACCTCTCCTCTTCTCCATCTACACTTCCTCCCTTGGTCAGTTAATAACCTCACATGGCTTCCAATACCATCTCTATGCCGATGACACTCAAATCTATCTTTTCACTCCACAACTCAACCCCTCAGTGTCCTTGCGTGTCACTAATCTACTAACTGACATATCCTTCTGGATGTCGTAACACTTCTTAAAACTCAACCTTTCAAAAACTGAGCTCATGATATTTTCTCCCGCCCCTGCACCTTCCCCCAACTTTTCCCTTGAGATTGATAACACAACCATCCAACCCTCCCCCCATGCCAAGGTGCTAGGTGTCATCCTTGACTCGGACATCAGCTTTCTTCCCCACATACAATCGCTATTCAAATAATGCCGCCTCCACCTTCACAACATCTCCAAAGTATTCCCCTTCCTCACAAATGAAACCTCAAAACTACTCATTCACTCACTTATCTCTTGTCTTGACTATTGCAACTCCCTCCTCATTGGCCTATCTCTACACAGGCTATCCCCCTTCAGTCTATTATTAATGCTGCTGCTAGACTCATTCACCTAACCAACCGCTCAGTGTCTGAAACCACCCTCTGTCAATCCTTGCACTGGCTTCCAAATGCCCAAAGGATAAAATTCAAAATATTAACAATGACTTACAAAGCCATCCACAACTCTGCCCCTGGCTATATCTCAAATCTGGTCTCAAAGTATCACCCTAACCGTCCCCTCCGCTCTTCAAAAGACCTTCTGCTTTCCAGATCCCCCATCAACTTCTCCCATGCTCGCCTCCAGGACTTCACTCGAGTCTCTCCCATCCTCTGGAACTCTTTATCCCAACCTGACCATCTGTCTCTCACTCTGACTGCCTTTAGGCAATCCCTTAAGACTCATCTCTTCAGGGAAGCCTATCCCACCTCAACCTAACCACTCAACCATTACGTTCTCAAACAATTCATCCCCACACAGCTACCTCTTCATGTATCACTTCCCCCTCCCCTTTAGATTGTAAGCCCTCAGGGGCAGGGCCCTCCTTACCATCTCGTCTTGAATTTCATTGTGATTGTAATGTCTTCCTTATATTGGAAAGCGCTGCGCAAACTGTTGACGCTAGATACATTCTGTAGAATAATAATAATAATAATAATCTTGCAAAGCCTGCTAAAGGACCCCAGGATTTGTGTTATTAAGGAGAGGGATCATTACTGGTTGGCAACCCTTCTTGATCTACGCTACAAGTGTAAAGTTGCAGAGCTCATCCTGCCCTCACAGAGGGAGTACAGGATGAAACAACTGAATGAATAAAATGAACCAGCCCTGGATCAGCAGCAGCTATCAATCCTTTGATGCTGATGTCAATGAATAGATTGGGTATCTCTGGATTCGGAAGACTTCCTAGGCTGCCTAACTTTGTGGGCGATTATTCCACCATCTTAAAGTAATGTTTTCGGTGTAGTGCACCACCAACAACCAAGACCCAATCTTTCTGCATCCGCATGTGACAGGTGCATATCATTTGAATATTTGACAGTAGGGTCCAATCCTGCAGTCATCAAGAATAACTCTGAAGGGTTACAATGTGAAGGCACTTCTTGCCGAAACTAAAGGCCCAATATTTGGGTGCACCGACCTGTGTGACAGGTGCATATCAGTTGAATCTTTTACAGCAGGGTCCAACCCAAAGGCCAAAGGCCCAATTTTTAAGCACCAGTTGTTACTTTCATCCAACGCCTGCAAAAGAGGCACCAGAATGTATCCCAAAAATCTCTAACCTTGTTCCGAGTGTCCCAAAATGTGGCCTCTTCATACAGGCTGCCTCCCCAAGCAGTGGTTTAAAAGATTAACGTAAAACCAATTACTGGCAATTGAAATGTAATTTTTTTTTGTTAAACGTCACTATTTGCTGCAGAAGGTTCTGTACATCGTACAGATCCACCACTTCACAGGCAGTTTATGGGGTCCCGATATTTGGGGAATATGGGGGGCACGATATTTGAAGGAAATTTCCATTTCTCTTCTTACCCTTTAAGTGATGTAAAAATCACTGCTCCTTTAAAAACTTTTTTTCTTTCATTGATACCTTTTCGGACGTTCGAATACGAACCGAACTCGGGCCTGTTCGGCCCATCACTACTGCTGATATGGGCTGCACTGATATGCAGGAAACACCCCATATCTGGTGTTCTTGCTACCACCACTGCTTAGCTCAGGAAGAAGCAGTGATGGTAGCAGGAACCTCAGAAATTGGGTTTTACCTTTATGCCGGACCTTCCCCCTGATGCATTACATGCCCAATGTGGGGTTGCATCTGATGCACAGGAACACATAAGAATGTTTGTCTTTTTATAATTTATTTCTGTGAGATTTCAATTGAATTTATGTTGGGCGACCTGGACCTGGGCAATGGGTGCCACACCCCTTGGTTCTTACTATCATGCACTGTGATTCAACCAATCATGTTACCCACATATTTATGAAGGATACAACAGGAATGGAGTGAGCGCTTAGGGAGTTATTTAATCATGTTGTCATTTGTTATGAAATAAATCCACTTATTTTAATAATTTAATACGAATAAATATATATTTTTTTATAGATCATTGGTCTGGAAGTTGTCATTCAGGTGCCTAAAACCCCCCAGCTTTTCTTCTTTTTCTGCTATTCTGTGAGATTTCCTCAAACGTTATTTCTTTAACCTGCTCATGCCTTGCATAATGCAAATTGCAATACAAAGCCCACAATGCAGGTACTGATTACTCAGCTTCCTCACCTAATTGACCCCACCTTCTCTCACCTACAGCACTTTACTTAGTGCCCATCACTGTGATAGTCTGTCTTAAGGTGCCCATACACTGCACGATTCTCGTGCGAGAATCGTGGGAAATCCCGCGATCGTACGAGAATCGTGCAGTGTATGGAAGGCGTGCGACCGTTTCTACTGTACGTTCGCACGTCTTCCGTCGAACCAGCATGCTAGAAAACCCGCCGGGAATCGTACGATTCTCGGCGAGTTGGTGGCCTGCTGGTTCGACAACTGCCGAACGGGCCGGTGTGCACACGCGCACACTGCCCGTTTGCAGTGATCGTAAAAGCCCGCCCCTCATTACAGTCATCGGAAGCCCGCCCCTCAGGGGGGCGGGCTTGCGATGATCGCAAGTACAATCTGCCTGTCCAAGATGGGCAGATCGTACGTTTTTTAAATTACTTTACAACCATCGCAAGACTAAGGTCTTGCGATGGTTGTAAAGTGTATGGCTACCTTTAAGGAGGCACCGACACTCTGCCCGCAAGGGTGTTGGCATGGTAGGGTTTCAGTAGTGATACATGGAACACCGGATGGATTTTGAATGAGGCAGGCAGGCTCAGTTTCGCCGTGACACCGTTGACCATTGTGGAGATTGTAAATGGCCCCAAATAGCGAGGTTCCAACTTCCTTGATGGGCAGGTCAGTTTGAGATGCTGGGAGGATAACCATACCCTATCCCCGCTCTTGTATTTGTGGCTCTCGGTGCGTGTCCGATCGGCCTGAGCTTTTTGCTGTTGCTGAGTAGTGCGGAGCTTCTGCACTAGGGTATGTAGCAGACCCCGGAGACGACGGAGGCGTTGGGCCACCTCAGGTACAGGAATGTCCACAGAGAGGTCCGAGAGCGTCAACGGGTGGTACCCGTAATTCGCGAAAAAGGGAGAGAGTCCCGTAGAGGCATGCTGCTGTTGGTTGTAGGCATATTCTGCTAGAGGGAGAAGGTCTACCCAGTCGTCCTGCAGGTACGACGAATAGCAGCGGAGGTACTGCTCCAAAGTCTGGTTTGTTCTCTCCGTCTGGCCGTTGGACTGGGGATGATAAGCAGAGGACAGGTACAGAGGGCGGGTAATGTGGAGGCAGCGGCAGAATTGGCTCCAAAAACAGGAGGTGAATTGCGAACCCCGATCAGACACAATAGAGGAGGAGAGCCCATGTAGGCGGAACACGTGCTGTAGTAATAATTTCGAGGTGCATTGGGCCGTTGGAAGGCCGGCAGTTGGGATAAAGTGGGCCATCTTGGTACATCTATCTACTACGACCATGATCGTAGTGTGACCCTGTGATGGAGGCAAGTCCACCACGAAGCCCATGGCGAGGTCCCTCCAGGGCACCGTTGCCACGGGTAGAGGTTGTAGCAGGCAGACCGGCCGGGTTGTTGGGTTTTTTGTGCACGGCGCAGACAGTACAAGAGCCCACAAAGGACCGTAGGTCCGCCGCTAGAGAAGGCCACCAGAACTGTCTATGCACGCACTCCAAAGTGTTTCGTACTCCCCGGTGACCTGCTGTTGGGTGGTCATGGTGATGCTGCAGGACCGGTACCCGATGGGAGGCAGGCACGTAGATCTTTCCCTGATGGTAACGTAAGCCCTGCCTTTGTGGCAGGTGTGCTGCTTCCGACAGTACCAGGGCCGTCTTTAATATTGATTGGACCCCGGGCAAACATTTTCTTGGGCCCCCCACCACGCTCCCCCTGCAATATTGCCCGCTATATACTGACAGAGCAGAGCCACGCTGCAGCTGGGATGGATCCAAAAAATATTGTTAAGATCCACCCCACCACCTGATTGACAGCTGACTCTACCTGTGTCCACCCCATCCACCCCATCCATCCCTCCAGTCAGCGTTGGAGGATCAGAGAGGGGAGGGGGTATTCCTGCGAGGAGCCATGACTGACAGAGAGCCAACCTATGGCAGCTTCGGTAACTAGGGGGAAGAGCGCATTTCACTCTCCCCCTACTTTCATGGTAAATGGAACATCGGTGCTAATGTAGGGTAGGGTTCCGCAGAGGTCACTGACCTCTATGTTACAATACTGACCTCTGCACTCTGAATTACATACTCCTCACAGAAGTAGTAGAAGGGGAATGGAGCAAGAATGGGTGCAGACGAGGAACCCTAAAAAGCATCCTGGGTGACATTGTCTTAGCTAGTGTAATTACACATGATTGTGCCACCTACAAAGGCCGTCAAACCATCAGCAGCCACAACAAGTGTCACAGTACTCTACAGAAAGTTTACTGTCAGGTTATGTTTTCTAAATATTGTATGCTGAATGTGTTTGCAGTGTAATAGGTGTTTCTCAATGCATTGACTGCAGGAGTCTTTAAACAAACTGTGCTAACTTCAAGTTGTGGCATAACAATTGTATAAATCAGGGCTCAAAATTTCACTTGCCCCCTCGCAATTGGCGAGTGAAAATTGCATGGGGGCAAGGGGGGTTGGTGGGCGGTTTTGGGGGCCCCAACATTTTTATGCTATGGGGCCCTGTGATTTCTAGTTACGCCCCTGGGTACAGGTACTGTTAAAAACTAGAAAACGGGGGTGTGGTTTCGCCATGGCCGTGAGCGGACGTCTGTTCTGAGGCTCCGGCACCTGCCCCTAGACCAGCGGTATTAGAACCTTATTAGAAGCAGGGATCTCGCTCGCAAGAATCGAAGGCTCCCTCGACCAGGAAACGAGCTATTGAGACTTCTTCTTCCCCAAAGCATGGCGCTCTTCTCAGACGCCGCGAGGCTCTAAGATGTCGCCGGGCAAGGAGAAGCGGGCTCCCTCACCGCCTCCTTCCTCACCTGAATCGCTACCATCAACCCGCACTAGCGGAGGACGGGAGTCTGCTGACCACAGTGACCTTGAGGGTGAGGATGCCGATGTACCTACCTCGTTCCGTAAGTACTTTGCACTCCTGCTCACAAAGAAAGACATTGCAGGCATGTTCCACATGATATGGCAGAGTTGCGTGAGGGCCTCCAATTGTTTCATCAGCGTCTAGACTCACTTGAATCTGCCATGCTTGTGGTGGCCTCGGTGATTGAGGAGCTGCAGCAAGCTGCCCAACACCATGATGTTACCCTGCACACTATGTGGTCACTGATTGATGACGAAGAGGACCGCAGCAGGCGTAACAATGTCCGTCTCCGGGGTATACATGAGGCCACGGGCACCTGGGACCTCCGAGCCACGGTAGTTGGCATTTTCAACACCCTGCTGGACCGCCCTGTTACAGAGCATATTGAGATAGACAGGGTGCATCGCATACCCGGTTTTCGTAATCCCAACGCAACTCGCCCTTGCAATGTGCTTTGCGGGGTGCATTACTACGTGTTCAAGGACGAAATAATGTCCAAAGCGCAAGATGTTGGCCCTCTAGATTTTGATAGTGCGCAGATCTCCTTGTTTCCAGACCTGTCGAGGCGCACTCTTGCCAAATGGAGGGCTCTCCGTCCGTTCACTACCAAGCTACAGGATGCGGGGTTACCATATCGATGGGGTTTCCCGTTCTCCCTCTCTGTGCGAAAAGATGGCAAGGTTCATTTCTTCAGACATCCTTCTGATCTACATGCCTTTGTCAAAGCCTTGGGCATCCCGGAGGTCACCTTGGAGATTTGGCCAGATCCCCCTTGCCGGAGCTTACTCACCTCCCATATCGGGATCAGTGGCAAATGGTCACCCCTAAGCATCGCAGAGAACGGAGGTCCTCCTCTAGACCCACTCTGCGTTGATGTCTTGACAATACCGGTCAGAAGCCCTGTCACATCTATGACAGTTTCCAATGACCCCACTTTGCCACGATGTACACCTGCTGTCACGGTCAGTTTGCCGGCCCAGAAGAACAGGTGTGGGACCGTATCTGTTAGTCTCTTTGGGCCCTCGGCACATCACGCCCCAGGGGTACTAGCACTCCTGTGTTTTTTCTCAGGACCACCAGTCATATCCGTTTGATACCCACTACATGTGCCACTGTGTAACTTCAATCATACTATTGCATAACTGCCTATAGGTATTTTATAGAGCTGTTTGCCCTGGTAAATACTGTATGCATTGCTGTTATTTCTTCATTCGCTATGACACAGCCTTTCTGTTGCAGCATACGGTGACTCATCCCTTACAGGGAACGTGTTTTCTCCTTCCTGAGTTTGAAGAGATATGATGTTCTTGGCAGGGCCGCTGCTAGGATTCTAGTCAAGGTGGGCAAGGTTCAATTTTGCGCCCCCCAGATCCTGACCCCGATTCCCCCACCCACCTGGAGCTCCTCCCACTGGACCAGCGCTGACTCGCCGCTGCTCTCCCGCACCGAAGGTAAGTGAAAAAAAAACAAACATCGGGGCATTTTGACAAGTACAAGTACTTGTCAAAATGCCCTGTTTTTTCTGCCGTCACCCTGCAGCGCCATAAGGCGCCCGCCTTACTTGCCTTGCGCTGGCGCCGGGCCTGGTTCTTGGGGTATTATTCATCACATTTTTCTACTTTTGTTTTGTTTCATTTGAAGGTTCTTTCATACTGTTATATAATAATTATCTTTTCATTTGCTGGTCTGGGGAGCTCCCGGACCATGTCGCATTCCTTGCCCCTGTTAGATTGTGCTCCTACAGCTTCCAAATGGAGCTGGAGGACCGCATATTGGGCTTTGTTCCCTTACTTGAGTGATAAGCTTTCACTGGGGTTCTGTCCCCAAGTATGTTTGGTTCTTTCTATTCTCCTACCTACTCTTCCCTCTCCTATTTTCTTTCTCTCCCTCTCTTCCTTCCTCTTCTTGTTTCTTAGGGGTGTGTCCATTGATTTTTTTCGCTCATCTCGTTATTTAGGTGCTCATGGCATTGGTGAATGTTTGCTCCCTGAATGTCTGAATGAAGGGATTCAACAATCCTAGAAAGCGATCAGGTATTGTATGACATGCACAAACGTAAGATTCCAATTTTGTTCCTACAGGAGACACATTTCCAATCCTCGGTTGCTCCAAAACTACCCACCAGACAATACGCCTTGTGGCACACCAGTGATAACCCAGTAAAGAAATCTAAGGGCGTGGCTGTGGGGTTCCATTCCTCTCTCCCGGTTACGGTCTCTAAAGTTTTGTCGGACTCTGAGGGCAGATATCTCTTCCTACAATGCTTTTTACCAGAAGCCTTTTACCTTGGCCAATATCTATATGCCTAATACAGAACAGAAAAGGGCCTTCCAGTCTGTCATGGCCAAACTGGAGAATTTCATGGTCGGGCATACTATTGTTGGAGGGGATTTTAATACTGTTATTGACCCCGCACTGGACTCCTCCGGGAAAACCCATGTCTCCCTACCCTCTTTAAATGCGGTTCGTAAACGACTGCGGGCGCTACAATTAGTTGACATCTGGTGCACGCTACACCCGATGATGAAGGACTATATGTTCTGTTTTGCACCTCACGCCACATACAGTAGAATTTACTATTTTTTTACATCCCACTCTTTGCTTAGTTGGCGACCATGTGCGTCTATTGGCCCCCAAATCTGGTCGGACCACTTCCCAGTTTTTCTTACTTTTTCGGTTCCGGGCACATCTAAAAGCTCTCCCTCGTAGAGACTTAATGAGTCGCTCCTGAGAGATCCCATTGTCTTAGAAACACTCAGATCAGCGATTTAGAGAATTTAGGGAACATCACTCGTCGGACGAGACTCTACCCCCTGTACAATGGGAGGCTCTTAAGTGCGTCCTACGTGGCATACTGATTCAGCACGGGTCTAGATTAAAGAGGGAGCGGGCTGTGACGGACCCCCGTACTCAGGATGAGTATGTCCGCCGCTGTCTTCTTCCTTGCTGAGGAGATCTTGCAACCTGAAGATCTTTAGCTCCCAGTTTCCCCAGTCACTGGTCGGGACTCAGTGTAGGGTAAACTAACTCTGATTTATTGAACAACTGCACAAACTTATATACAGCAAGTGATGAAATCAGAATATAATCCCATCACATCCCCCGTCCCCTCCCAGACAATCGGTCTGCTCAACACCACAGGTGTCCACCTACTAACGAGCTCCAGACAGCCATAGCAGTAGCCTGGCCAGAATGCCATTGTTCTGAGCTCCCTCAGAGAACAATAGGAGATAACGAGGGATGGGATGGTCTTTCCATAACCAGGTCACTCAGTGTAACGCACTCAAAACATAACTCAACACCAATACACATTTAACTTAACCAATACACATAAACTGATCACCATGTCGTCACACGGGCCCAGCGCATTTCCGAGCTATTAGCGACATTAGCTGATACTGAATTGAAACACAAGGCGACTCCCTCTCCGTCTCTTTACCAGGACCTTATCACTTGTCGTGCGGAACTTCACTCGGTCTTGGACTTGGCTTACCTACGCCACAGGGATCTGACCCTAAGATACTTTCATGAGTTTGGCAACAAGAGTGGCAGGCTGCTGGCCCGCTCCATTCGAGCGAAATGACTCAGAACCTATGTGCCCTCCATTACATGCCCACAACAGGGTAGGGTCCACTCTTCTGAGAATATTGCCCGGGCATTTTATACTTAGTACTCCTCTCTGTATAATCTGGGCCCTGCCGCACCTCAGGATGCAGCGGATTGCCTCAAGGACAAAACCTTGGCCTATTTTCAGAGGACTGACCTCCCTTGCCTTTCATCGTCGGCGGTCCAATTCCTTGCAACTCCCTTTACCCCGACTGAAATCTCGGACACCATTAAATCCTTACCTTCCGGGAAAAGTCCAGGCCCTGATGGCTATACCAGTCTCTTTTTTTAAAACTCTTCATGACCCTTTGTTGCCCCTTCTAGAGACTACATATAACTCCATCTCTGATACCTGCACCTTCCCCAAACAGTCCCAGGAAGCACTCATAACCGTCCTGCCCAAAGAGGGGAAGGATTCCTCCGCCTGTGCCAGTTACGGACCCATCTCATGAATCAATTTAGATTTAAAAATGTATGCAAAAATTATCGCCAATAGATTGAAAACCCACATTCCATCTCTGATCCACATAGACCAGATGGGCTTTGTTCCATCCAGGGAAGCCCGTGATAATACCTCAAAACCCCTCACTCTCATGGCCTATGCACATGCCCATCACATCCCGCTTTGTCTCCTGTCAGTGGAAGCAGATTAGGCCTTAGATCGCCTCAGTTGGAGTTTTCTGTCGGCTTTTTCTCCTGCCCGGGGCACCTGACACCTGCTAGACATAGGGTACAGTTCCTTGGTTGGCACAGTACGGGCTTGACTCCTCTCTCCTCGGCTCTCACGGTAGGTTGCTTGCGCATGCATGCTTCCATACTGGATGAGTGGGCTCAGATACATGGGCATTGGTTGGACTATTTCCAACTCAGGGACTTCTATACCATTCTTGCCAGACGCGGTGATTTACAGAGACCTGTACCCCTTTGAACGTCCGTGTATGGACACTGGTCCACCGAGACGGGCCATCTCAACTATCTATGATCTCTTGCTACAACTCTTATTCTCGGATGTCCCCAGATATTTCTCAGAATGGGCAACGGACCTTTCATGTACCTTTTCTACCTCATAAATGAGCAGATCGCTTGCCTTCACTCACAAGATCTCAATAGCTAGTAAAATCCAGGAATGCAATTTTAAAATCCTGTCCAGATGGTATTATTGCCCGACCCGTCTCCGAGTCTTCTTCCCTCAGACTTCTGACCTATGCTGGAGATGCTCTTTACATCCTGGCTCCATGTTACATATATGGTGGAGTTGTGCTGGAGTGACCAGGTTCTGGTCTTCCATCTTCTCCACTTATGAGAAACTCATGGGCCCAAGGGTGGAGGGCTCACCACAGCTATCCCTTCTTTCCATGTTTCCGGGCACCTACAAGTCAGTCCAAGAAAGGCTTGCTCCGATTTTTTGTGCTGGCGGCTAGAGCGGTAATAACGAGGCATTGGAAATCCTCTCTGAATCCCACCTTGAAGGAATGGATTGAAGAGATGCAGTCTCTCTGTAGGACTGAGGAACTTACGGCCAATCTGTATGATTGCTACTCCCAATTCTACGAGGTGTGGAGTGTTTGGATACACTATGGTGGGAGAATGGTCACACCCCTTTCTGTTTCTGTTCACACCCTGTCTTTGCAGGGTGTCTGGCCAGCTCTTTGCCCCTCCTTTTCTGCCTGACTGCTCTCTTTTTCTCTCCACGCTGCTTTTCTTTCCTCCTCATCCCCTGTCCTTTTCTATCCCTCTCTACTTATCTTCTGTTTCCTGCACTATTTGGTACAGATTATGACCTGTATTATATGTTTTCATAGTGGGCCTCGCTGAAGTGTGCCTTAGCAGCTAGGTGCCTCTTCGTGTTAGGCTACATCCCAGGCTGGGGTATATGCAGCAGCAAGCGGTGATATTTCGTGCGAGCCCGCATGATATTGAGCCATGCCATGGTCTTTCAATAATGTGCCTACATGTTGTACTATGATGCCAAACATATGTGCAGACTTTGTATTTCTTGTCTTGTTATTGTAGATGCTGTTTTCTATGATTTTCTTCAATAAAAACATTATCTTTAAAAACTAGAACACACAGGGACTCATGTACACACGCATACACATGCACAATCACATACATAAACCCAATAGGTTTGACTTGATGGACCTGTGTCTTTATTTAATCTCAAATACTATATAACTATGTAACCCAGAGGTACCACAACCACCTGTATTTTGAGGGACAGTGGGAACTAGAAGCAGTACAGCAAGTGAACCTTGGTTGGGTGATTTAATCTTCACACTGCCACACCAATGAAGTTGGGGGAAGGAGGGTTATTTTACACTGCGTAATTATAATTAGGGATGCACCGATATATTGGCCGCCAAAACATATCAGCTGAAAATGTCACTTTTGGCATAATGCCGAAAGTGCCATTTTCTGGCCGATACACCGGTGCATCCATACTTTCTCTCCTCCCCGCTGGGCGCTGCTCTGTGTCCCAGTGGGGAGGAGAGAAACTGTCACAGGGGGCCGAGTGCTGCGCGAGGAGAGCGCTGTGAGCGACCGGCGTCTCTCCTCCCACAACGTTCAGCCTCCTTTCACAGATCAGAGGAGAGCAGTGTGGGCAGAGACAGCCAGTGCTGTCACAGGAGGCTGAGCTCTCCTCCTGCCCTGCCCAGCCTCCTGTCACAGATCAAAGGAGAGAAATGTGGACAGAGACAGGCAGAGCTGTCACAGCAAAAAAGTTGAAAAAGTTTTTTTAAAAAATTCGGTTTCGGCCTGACATATTTTATTTCGGTTTTGAATTTTTTCATTTTGGTGCACCTCTAATTATAACCCCCCTATTCCGAGCTTCATTGGTCGCAGTGTTAAAGTAAACTGTTAGGCCCCGTTCACACTTTGATTGCACATAAATCTGCATTGTGTTTATGCACATTCTGCAAAATGCTCGCTTTATCTGCTCCTGACCTCTGAACACTGTGTTACTCCTGACCCCTTAATGCTGCATTTTTGGCTCCTCCACTTTGTACATTACATACTTCTGAACCCTTCAGGTGCAATTTTTAAGCCCCTATTAGTCAGTGCAATTTTGCCACATCCACAGCTGGCTGCATGTGCCGCCTCATTTCTCTCTGGGTAACTACGGGGGGACTGCCAGGTATGCTTTACGAGGCCCCATGGTTCCTAATGGCAGCCCTGTTGACAGAGAATACACATGCAAATTAGACTTCTTAGACTTCACTGGTTGCATGTTAATTCTGGATCAATTACTCACTTTTTATCCGGGGAATAGTCATCCATTAGATATCTATTATGACTTTGCTTTGCATTTGCTGTACTGGTAAACGTGTAGCACTTTGAATTAGGGGGAACCGTTCATGCCACTAAAAGACATTTTTTTACCCTTTGTTTAAATAATGTGATAATACTACATTGGTCAAACAGTACTCATTTTTTTTTTTATAAGATTTATAGCAGAATTACAAACCAATAAATATTGTCTATTTGTTTCACATAAGTTCACATTCAAGTTTTCAAATTTATTTTTATTGGATAAAGAAAGTCTGCAAAGATTTCATAAATATATATTTCTCCAAAGCAAAAATGATAACAATAATAAGAAGGAAAAGTTGCTACTTACAATAGACTCTGAGGTTATAAACAGACATCTTTACAGGTGTAGAGGGTGGCTCCAGTGCATTAAAAGCATACTGCCCATCATCTGCTGATGTCAGATCGTCCAGTTTCAGAGTTCCATTGGTAAACAGCTGACATCTACCTGCATACACGGGAATACATCCAGGAGGGAAACCAGGACTACGAGATGCAATTTGGGTTGATCCAAAATTCCATTGTAATGAAAGATTGTCTGGGACAGACTCATAAAAAAAAACTGATCCCCGAAATGTTCCATTAATCACCTGAGTGGTAGATACAACACCTGCAGGGAAAACAAAGATTTCAGGAACATTATCTCTCATGCCTATATAACATCCGTGCAATATTATTTATTGTATTGCTGTAACACTTATTTAAATTATTCCTAGTACTACTAACTGTTAGACACTAAATTGAAATAGCCAATAGGAATCTAGCAATGCATTCCTATGGCCAAAAATGTTTTTTTCTATTCTGACACGGCTGTGTCAGAATAAAGAAAAAAAAGAGGTGTTTCTCTCCTTAGCGGCCGGGAGCGGGATACTCCCGGAGCGCCCAGGAGAGTTAGGC
Organism: Nanorana parkeri; assembly: GCF_000935625.1. Classification (NCBI taxonomy): domain Eukaryota; kingdom Metazoa; phylum Chordata; class Amphibia; order Anura; family Dicroglossidae; genus Nanorana; species Nanorana parkeri. Next base: position 414,064 of record NW_017307717.1, read on the forward strand.
TGTCTGGAGATCAGTGTCCCTGGTTAGCTAGTAACCAGGGACGCTGATCTCTCTGCAAGTGGCCGGAGCCAGCCGTAAGATGACGGCTGGCTCCGCCCAGCTGTCAGAAGCAGGCTGTCGGCCTTCGGCTTTCAGCGTGGCTCAGCCGAGCCGAGGCATATGCATTCGGCTCGACTGAGCCGCCCGCCCAAGTTTTGGAGCTGTACGGACTATAGTGAATAGCCCGTACAGCAGCCCTTCGCTTCTACCGAACCGAAGGGGTCCTGGGGCCGAAGCTAGCCGAAGGATCGGCCGAACCTACGGCTAGATCCTTCGGTTGCTTCGTGAATAGACCCCTATGGATTATGGTAAGAGTCAGCACAGCGGAAACTGCTTACTTTAGGGCATTGCATTGTCGGATTAAAACCTCACAGCAAGCTGTCTGCTAAATAACTGCTCTGACTAATTCACGTACGAGCTTATATTTCATCTTGAGCAACTTTTTACAAAAAAGAACCAAGAGGGAGGAAAGTATGTAAAAAGGAGAGAAACATTTCAGTGTGTGTGTGTATATATATATATATATTTTTAACTGTGTTTAAAATTACAAATTACAAAAATATATTAAAAAAAACTACAGTATGTTATTACGTTCTCTCTGAAAAAATGTATGCTGTTAAAGAGCTTGGGTTGCTAAACTAAATGTTGCCACATATTAGACATGTGTAATTAGTTTAGGAAAAATTTGTCTTTCGGACGCATTTTCGTTATTCGGAGATTCGCATGTATCTGAATCTCCGAATAACAGAAATGACAAATGTAAAACAAATCCAGATTTCTGAAAACAAAAATTTCGGAGGAAATTCGTTAGCGGAGGCCTGTACAAATTTTCGTTTGTGGACGAATGTTCGTTGCAGCCAAGTGACATTAAACCAAAAAAAAACTTTTTTTTTTCTTTAACAGTCCGCAGAAGAGAGAAAAAAAAAGTGTGAGGTTCCCCGCCTATTGATACCAGACCCGGCGGGACTTTTTTATTTCGGCGGGCGTCGTGCATCGTAATTGACGCTGAATTACTTCGATGGAGCCCTTTTTTTTTAAATTAAAGAAATAGTCAAAAATGAATCCCAATTAAAGGATTTTTTTCTAAAAGTGTGTTTTGATTATTTACTTTGAATGGTAACCCTTTAGTGAATGGGTAGGGGTACAAGTACCCGTTACTCATTCACAAAGGGGTGGGGGGCAGTGGCAGCTGGGTGCCCCCTTAAAGGGGTACCACAATGCAAATAAGCCCACTTGCCCGCAGACCCCCACAACCCGCGGGTCAGGGTTGTGGGGAAGAGGCCCTTGTCCCCATTGGCATGAGGACACCCTCCCAATGCCAAGGGCACATGGCCGCATTCACAGAACACGCCGGTGGCCAATATGGCCGTCGCACAGTCTCAAACAAATTATTATGCGTCTGAATATATTTTTCGTATATTCGGACATATAGTAATTCATTAATTTACAAGTAGTCTGGTTTTGTGTTCTGTTTTCAATTTTTACATTTCTAGATGGACTTACTTGAAAAAAGGGATCGGCATGACAACCTGACACTTTATTTTTATAGACTCTATTTTAGTTTGACATTTATTGTTTACCTTCTGTTGTTTTATTTGATAAGAATATTTTTATTGTGCCTACAAGTTTTACACCTTTTAAATAAAAGTTCTATTTTTATCATACATTTTAATGTTTCTTTGCGGCTTAACAAAATAGGAGTCTTTAAATGGTGCGGATATTGGGGGAAATGGGTGTGGTTACTGGGGGTGTGGCCACTAAAGGGTGTGGTCACTGAGGGGTGTGGTCACTGAGGGGCGCTGTCAAGCTTTCTCGCACAGGGCGCCTAAAGGCCTAAGGCCGGCCCTGTATATATACAATTATTAAGTCTACACTTATTTCAAGAGTTATTTAAGAGAAATTATGGAATTATGGAATGCGTTTGTAATCAATAAAACAACTACGTACAAAAAAATCCCATATATGTCATTGTGTTTATCATAATATACTGTTTGTAGTAATGATTTGTAAGTGCATGGACAGGTCTCTTTTGAACAATAAATATTGCTGTATACCCTTTTTTTCCCCAACCATAGTGATGAATGTATGTCCTTTGGTGTAACAAGGGAGGTTTGGCACTAACAGGATTACACAATCCCCCATAAAATGTGTAAACAATCATATAGCCTTATGTAATTGGGGTATGCTATCTTATACTAGTTGCTGTAAGAATTGTTCCTTATCTTTTATTGCTAAAAGCTGAATAAAAGTTTGTTCTTTAAAAAAAAAAAAACATACTGTATAGGCATAAATAACAGCAAAACGTGCTATAAAATACAGCCTAAAAGCCTCACTTTCCAAAGGTAAACTTTGATACACATAGGAGGTTAATTTACTTATTTGTATGCTTGCCCACTACAGGTTTTATATTTTTCAGATGTATTAATACTCCTAAATACAAATGGAACTTTTTTTTTGTTACTGTGATTTTACTAATCTGCAGTACTTATTAAATGATAGGAATGTATTCTCCATCTAGGATGTAACTAATGCATAGAAAGTACTAATATAAAAACAAACTCTTTAAAAGAACCATAGTAACATTGGGTAAATGCAGTGAAAAAGTACCTTCTAAACCTAACTACATAGAAAATGAATCTATATTTGAATGTTTTATTGTTGTGTTAATGTTGTTGGGTGACAACTCCTAAACGACATAAGCCAGGTACAATATGTAATGCAGGTTGAAAAAAGAAAATTGGATCAGCAAATTAAATCTCAGTACTTCTTACCTGAAAGTAACAGGAGCAGCATACAAGGGATCAGCAAACCCATTGCTGCTGACTTTTGTGTGTTTCCTTTATATTTCTGTGATGATGCCTATATGCAGACGCTTTTTTCCAAGATGAAGAATTAGTACTGTGTGCTTTCTAAGTCCTCTGTTCATGGAGCCTCACATTCACGGTCTCGCTGCCTGGGAAGAAGTGTGTGAAATATTAATTTTTAACCACATCCTATGCTGGAACATTGCACTCATTATCATACTTAGCTTCCTGGTATGTTCTGCCAATGACAAGTCATCAGTGTTGTAGTCACCAGAAGCTGCATTTCCTTTTGAAAAGATAAAAATGTAACATTGTATCGAAGGCACCTTCTCTGAACATGTACTGTACAGACAATGATCCTAACATATTTTCCCTTGATATGTACTTTTCTTTAGAGTGTAAGCTTCTATGTGCAGGGCTCCCCCAGCTGATGAGTTACATTAGGAAAAGGGGATACATAGTGATTTTTCACCTATTTACTTATTTATTATGATCAGAACTAAATGTATTTAAATAATTGTCTTTTTTAGTCAAACTATAACTAAACGCAAATTTGTTTGGCTAGAGTGGGGTTAGAACCACTGTGCAGGTTTTATTGCTGTGTGTGCCCCTGTTAAGCCCGGTGCAGAGCTGAGCGATCCAGAAGCGTATACAGGGATCAAGCGGTCCTGCACAATTAAATTCAATGGGGTACACCTGCTCGGCACCCACAAAAAAACGTACATGTACTTTTTTTTGTGATGCACGATGTGCGGCTGTTTTTGGATGCACAGGTGGAATCGCGGCGGGAGAATGATAAAATAATGGCACCCACAGTGCGACCGTTGGTGGTGGGCGACGATTGCCGCGCTGTCACAGATTGCCCAAGATGTGCACTGGCTCTTACAGAGGTTTACTCAATCTAATTGTCCTGATCACTAAAATCACCGGGAATGAAAGTGAGGGTAAATCTAAAATTATGAGTTCTCACCTGAACAGGAACAGAGGTGAAATCTTCGAATGTGGACACTTGTTTCTCTGACAACTGTCTAAAAGCAAATTTCTCTCATAAGGAATATCCTCTCATTTCCTGTGTCTATGGGACATGAAATGAAGGGAAATCTTCCTAATGAGATACAGTGGCAAAGTAAAAAAAGGCAGACAGTGGTTTTAACCCTCTCCCATATACTTTCAATATGAATGATTGCATAATAATATTACATCTGAGGTCCTCTGAGCCTATTTACACCAAGGAATTTGGAATATCCATGCTTTGTGCACATGTGTAAACGCAGAATTTTTACTAGATGTAAGTTTTTGCGCACATCTGCAACTATCCTACAGTCTGTTAGGGACAGAACGCTCTGATTTCTACCCAAAATTGCGCATCAGTGCTTTTTCCCCACGTTGCACATTTTTATGCGTACAAACACGCAGGTGTGAAAAAGCCCCATAGGAATGCATTGCTTCTTATGTTTTGCACATTTTTGCACGCATCTATGTGCGCATAAAAATGCCTATGCGTGAATGGAGACTAGGGATGAGCTTCGCGTTCGAGTCGAACCTATGTTC